>NW_003303677.1:560974-563864 GCF_000142945.1 Phytophthora infestans T30-4 | reverse complement strand
CCCCTTCCCTCCCTGGGGACTCTATCAAAGGAGTTCACCTCTTTCTTGGGTGGGTCCACCTCTCCAACTCCTCTCTTTCGTTCTTTTGAATATTCATCAGCACGAATAAAGGACGGTCGGTTCTCCTCTTTTTTTATTCAGTATGCTTTTCCCCCCACGCACGCCCGACTAGATAGGATGCGTAACACTACTGCTGTTTTAAATAGGAGCGCCTATTAAATAGGATAAATATATGATAAGCAGAGGCTTGCAACAGACACAACTTCGTGTTTTCTACCGGGACTACGATGTCATGGAGTAATAAAGTGTCGTTTTTTTATTAACCCCGGGGATGGCTGCAACCTTCCCACCCTCACCACAGATACATGTTACGGTGAGATGACGAGACCAGAAATTTATACTACCCATAGGCTGGTAGGCAGCTGTAAACATTATAAACAAACGAATTGTAGCTCATTTAGTTAAGCTACAAGTGTTACATGTAGTAGTGGAGGCTGGCATTAGCAGGCTTTACCGCATGCGGCGTACGTGTACATGTAGTATTGCTTGATGTCGAAGCCCAGCCTTTGAATCCAAAGCGCTCCTGGGAATAGGAAACGTATGACTGTCACCTCATTTTTCATGTTTCTACTATTTGTATTAATAGGTACAGCCACAAGGTATACTGCTTACAAAGGACAAAGGTTACGTTTGTGCTGAGACTGACACTAGTTATTGTAATATGTGGAATATTAATATATGTATCTAAATCGAATCAATCTTTGAGCTAATGCGGAATAAGGTGCTGGGATAAGCTCACTTCACTGGATTTGTTTCGTATTCTGCAAAAAACAGTTTGATCACTGCGGCTAGCTTGTTTTCAAAAATCATTTTAACGCGGTTTGAAATGTTTGATGCTATTATATCAAATTTTGTCGGACAAAGCAATTCTAAGACGCGTTAGTGCAAAATCTTGCTTAGGTGATGTGAAGCATACATTTCCCGGGGGCCAGCATGATACGATTGCAGTGACTGCTTTCCTCATATTTTCGCTCCTTTTGTCAAATTAAAAAGATTAATTCACTTCGCGTGAAGAGAAGTTGAAAACCAAGAATGAAACGCCTCAAACAAATCACCAAACGATGAAAATATCTCTTACAACGGGACTCGACGATAGTTTAAATAGACCCGAACTGCAAATGCTTTCTCCGGGCGCAATTAAATGCAAGGAAAACTTTACCAAATGATTACTTTTTTCTAGGCTCTGCGGATTGAGGCACTCAATGTAGAATGATCACATTTGCACCACTTCTTTATTACTTGAAAAAGCTCGAAAAATGACTGAGCTATGATGAAAAGTGTGACGGGACGTCACACCGGGGGACCCACCACTCGGCAGTCCATCACCTTCTTGGATCTACTTCCTGGACGCACACAACCGTAATTATCTCGGGCAATATATATTTCTGGGTGGACCTTACGAAGGCAAGACACACTCTGTGTTGAAGAAGATGCCTTTGACAATGTCCAGAAGATAAATGTCCTGTAGCAGCACTGGCCCAAGCTTTATTAAAGCTTTAGACAAGCACCAGTTCAGAGAACTAAGGGTCAAGCTCAGGGTGAAATCGCTGAAAGCAGAATCCGGTTACTCAGTATAGAAATACACTGATAATACAAACGCATGAAGCGTGTCTATATTCTGCGTTCTTTTTAGAATTTTTCCCACTGGTTTTGTTTTGTTCGCACAAGGTTTTCCCTCGTTGAGGTTTCCCTGACCAAGTACCGAGTTATCTGGACACAAGCGCTTATGAATAATAATCCATGCATAACAACAACTTTGCCATAGATACGCCAGTACATCTCACAGTCGCTGTCACAATCAGCATTTGTGTCAGTTGGTGTCATAATTTGTCGATTTTGTGGTTTCAGTGTGACAAATAAAATCATCATGAAATTCCCCCACTTTAGTGGCATCTGGTGGAGTGGAGTGCTCGAGAAGCCCCCGCCTCCAGCGTGGCGATGATAACTGGCGTAAGCTGCAGTGCTGTTCGTGGCATCCGCTTCGTCTTCTCCCTCATACATGTAGAAGCACCCTTTGCAACTGGAAAGAGCTTTGTGTCCACCGAAACAGCCTCTGCCGATGCAAACATAGCGATTAACCCTTCTGGCGCAGCTTCATAATCTGGTCTCTCAGTCTCAGAGACTGCTTCAACCTTTGGAGCGGCCTGAGAGGTTGTAGTGCACGATGCGACCGTCGCAGTGTGTGTGGCAGCAGCTCGAGCAGCCGCTCGTGCCTTCTTTTGAGCGCGCAGCCGCTTTGCTGCTGTGTTTTGCTTCTATATCTTCTTCATGCGCGGGGGAGCCTGCTTCGTAGCAGCAGCAGGTGCAGACGGCACGTTGGGCTCCATCCTTGAGTTCCTACCAGGCGTGTCGCTTATCGGCCTTCTTCCCTAACGGAAAACCGCAGGAAAAGTTGGATCGGCTTGCCTAAGCGACTTTCTTGGCGGACTGAGGAAATGTCCTTTAAAAAAGGTTTTACCTTTGTTATAACAGTCAGTTTGATTAAATATGTTCAGAGGCAGGGAGGCTCTTGAAGTGGCCTCTAAACAGTATGATTACCTTGAAAGAATCTCTCTGAATTATTATAATGAGATTTAGGAGGTCCTGCCTCTGATGTTATGACTGGCTTAAACTATACTAGCACTAATGGCTGATGTGCAGCAACTAGTGGCTTTTAAAACTAACAAAGTGCTCACTTCGTCTTTTGACGTCTACAAGTAACTTCTTCTTCTCTCTTCTTCTTCTCTACCTGCCTACCGAGCCATTCAAACGAATCGCTCATTCTTACGAGATCAGCTCTATCCATATCCTTTGATCTTTTGATGATCATTCGCATGATATGGACCGCCGT
>NW_003303677.1:557657-560488 GCF_000142945.1 Phytophthora infestans T30-4 | reverse complement strand
GGTTGCCATCAAATTGAGTGGCTTTGAAGCTCGTTAAAATCCGTATTTGTTTCCACAAGTTTAAGCGCGTCGGCAAAACTGTGTAAAAGCATGTCAACCGCCTTATGTCCGTTGTCTAAATCGAATCAATCTTTGAGCTAATGTGAAATAAGGTGCTGGGATAAGCTCACTTCACTGGATTTGTTTCGTATTCTGCAAAAAACGGTTTGATCACTGCGGCTAGCTTGTTTTCAAAAATCAGTTTAATGCGGTTTGAACGGTTTGATGCTATTATATCAAAATGTTGTCGGACAAAGCAATTCTAAGATGCGTTAGTGCAAAATCTTGCTTAGGTGATGTAAAGCATACATTTCCCGGGGGCCAGCATGATACGATTGCAGTGACTGCTTTCCTCATATTTTCGCTCCTTTTTTCAAATTAAAAAGATTAGTTCACTTCACGTTAAGAGAAGTTGAAAACCAAGAATGAAACGCCTCAAATAAATCACCAAACGATGAAAATATATCTTACAACGGGACTCGACGATAGTCTAAATAGACTCGAACTGCAAATGCTTTCTCCGGGCGCAAACAAATACAAGGAAAACTTTACCAAATGATTACTTTTTTCTAGGTTTCTGCGGATTGAGGCACTCAAAGTAGAATGATCACATTGGCACCACCTCTTTATTACTTGAAAAAGGTTGATAAATGACTGAGCTAAGATAAAAAGTGTGACGGGACGCACACCGGGGGACCCACCACTCGGCAGTACATCACCTTCTTGGAACTACTTCGTGGACGCACACAACCGTAATTATCTCGGGCAATATATATTTCTGAGTGGACCTTACGAAGGCAGGACACACTCTGTGTTGAAGAAGATGCATTTGACAATGTCCAGAAGATAAATGTCCTGTAGCAGCACTGGCCCAAGCTTTATTAAAGCTTTAGACAAGCACCAGTTCAGAGAACTAAGGGTCAAGCTCAGGATGAAATCGCTGAAAGCAGAATCCGGTTACTCAGTATAGAAATACACTGATAATACAAACGCATGAAGCATGTCTATATTCTGCGTTCTTTTTAGAATTTTTCCCACTGGTTTTTTTTTGTTCGCACAAGGTTTTCCCTCGTTAAGGTTTCCCTGACCAAGTACCGAGCTATCTGGACACAAGCGTAATAATCCATGCATAACAACAACTTTGCCATAGATACGCCAGTACATCTCGCAGTCGCTGTCACAATCAGCATTTGGTTTCAGTGTGACAAATAAAATCATCATGAAATTCCCCCACTTTAGTGGCATCTGGTGGAGTGCTCGAGAAGCCCCCGCCTCCAGCGTGGCGATGATAACTGGTGTAAGCTGCAGTGCTGTTCGTGGCACCCGCTTCGTCTTCTCCCTCATACATGTAGAAGCGCCCTTTGCAACTGGAAAGAGCTTTGTGTCCACCGAAACAGCCTCTGCCGATGCTAACATAGCGATTAACCCTTCTGGCGCAGCTTCATAATCTGGTCTCTCAGTCTCAGAGACTGCTTCAACCTCTGGAGCGGCCTGAGAAGTTGTAGTGCACGATGCGACCGTCGCAGTGTGTGTGGCAGCAGCTCGAGCAGCCGCTCGTGCCTTCTTTTGAGCGCGCAGTCGCTTTGCTGCTGTGTTTTGCTTCTATATCTTCTTCATGTGCGGGGGAGCCTGCTTCGTAGCAGCAGCCGGTGCAGACGGCACGTTGGGCTCCATCCTTGAGTTCCTACCAGGCGTGTCGCTTATCGGCCTTCTTCCCTAGCGGAAAACCGCAGGAAAAGTTGGATCGGCTTGCCTAAGCGACTTTCTTGGCGGACTGAGGAAATGTCCTTTAAAAAAGGTTTTACCCTCTGTTATAACAGTCAGTTTGATTAAATATGTTCAGAGGCAGGGAGGCTCTTGAAGTCGCCTCTAAACAGTATGATTACCTTGAAAGAATCTCTCTAAGATATTATAATGAGATTTAGGAGGTCCTGTCACTGATGTTATGACTGGCGTAAACTATACTAGCACTAATGGCTGGTGTGCAGCTACTAGTGGCTTTTAAGACTAACAAAGTGCTCACTTCGTCTTTTGACGCCTACAAGTAACTTCTCTTTCTCTCTTCTTCTTCTCTACCTGCCTACCGAGCCATTCAAATGAATCGCTCATTCTTACGAGATCAACTCTATCCATATCCTTTGATCTTTTGATGATCATTCGCAGGATATGGACGCCGTTCCTCTACTCTCTATCATTAGGCTTTGCTCCACGCAGCCCGACTGGATTGTAGCGTAACGTTACTACTGTTTTAATAGGAGCGCCTTTAAATAGGATTAAATATGATAAACAGAGCTTGCAACAGACACAATTACGTGTTTCTACCGGACTACGATGTCATGGAGTACTAAGTGTCGTTTTTTTCTTAACCCCGGGATGGCTGCAAACTTCCCACCCTCCCCACAGATGCATTTTACGGTGAGATGACGAGACCAGAAATTTATACTACCCATAGGCTGGTAGGCAGCGATAAACATTATAAACAAACGAATTGTTGCTCATTCAGTTTAGCTACAAGTGTTACATGTAGTAGTGGAGGCTGGCATTAGCAGGCTTTACCGCATGCGGCGTACGTGTACATGTAGTATTGCTTGATGTCGAAGCCCAGCCTTTGAATCCAAAGCGCTCTTGGGAATAGGCAACGTATGACTGTCACCTCATTTTTCATGTTTCTACTATATGTATGAATAGGTACATCCACAAGGTATACTACTTACAAAGCACAAAGGATACGTTTGTGCTGAGACTGACACTAGTTATTGTAATATGTGGAATATTAATATATGTATCTAAAT
>NW_003303677.1:532498-535410 GCF_000142945.1 Phytophthora infestans T30-4 | reverse complement strand
AGCTCCTGTGCCGTGGGCGTGTCTCGAGCATTCAGCGACTCCATTACGGTAAAAGGTTCTGTCTTCGTGCCTTTGTCGACTCCACCGAGGGACGCGGCGAAGCGTCGTCTTTCCTCTGCGGCCAGTTGGCGTGGTCGCATATCGAGTAGTTGAACTACTTCTATCGGTTTCTAGATATCCTACTAAAGAACCAGTCTGTTTTCAAGGCTGGCGTGAGGCCACCGCTATCGAACGTCTTTTTGATCTTTTCGGCAAAAAAATCGAATTTCGGTTCAAAATGTTTTTTTGCGGTTTTTTTGTGGTTTTTTTGTCAACGTTGCCATTTCACCATGGTCCTTCGGAACTCGTCGCAAGTGGACTAGATGACTGACCAAGCTTGGTTGTGCCTTTGGTTCTTGCTTTTCGCGTTGGGCATTTCCAATTCTTCAATCAATGGGTCGGGTACGCAAAGAAGGTGTGTGGTCTCATTTCAAGGATCATGACTCGCCGAGTGAAGTGTAATCACTGCACTACGACCATGTCTGCGATGGTGAAACATATGCAGCGCCATACCATAAAATCTCCGACCTCCGACAACCTCCGACCTGTACCAAAACTAGGGAACATCATATCATTTGAATTGTTAAAACAAATATATTTATTTATACCTTATGTTGTGGACCACACATTAGGTGCTTTGGACCACACTCGGTCACACACTTTATTTTCACACAAGCGAGCAGAGGCGCCGGCATCGGCGTGGCGGCGTGGCGGCGTGTGTGGGGAAGGTGGAGAGCGGCTGGACGCGACAGGAGGTGAGGAGCGGCAGCATGCGGTTAGCGGCGCGGATCAGCTTGAGGCTTGCCCGGCAGGGCGGCCGGCAGGCTGCTGGTTTGGGTGTCGCTCTTTTAGGCTTCGCCAGTGCGAAGCGCCGGTGTCAGGTCTCTGCTGATCCCTCGAGTGCGAGAACTGGCTGGTTGACACTTTCATCGAGCTGATCCATAAGTTTAACTCACTCACTTTTGAACTGAATTTATTTAGACTTAAACGTTTGCAGTGCATATTGCCTTGTTACCTTCAGCCAGCAACATTTTGATCTCTTTCCTAAACGACGATGCGCTGAAGCGAGCCGATCTTGGAATCGTGCAGATCTTCTCTACATTGCAAAGTCGAAGCTTATTCCCTTTCATAAACTCATCTGCTACTCGTTTCATGAAGTAGATTGCGAAGACACCACAGTCGTCGGAGTTTTTTTGCATCGGAGTTGTATTAACACCACGGACGCTAAATTAAGCCGGCTTCTTCTCAGGATATTTTAGCTTTATTTCTTCATCAAAGTAGCCGCACAAAACCTTTTGTACAGTTTCAACCTTTGTAATACCGTAAGAGTCAACGTGAACCATGCAACGCTTTAGATGTTCGACAGCGAGAACTGGATTTTGAACGACTGCAAACGTCCAGTGTGAGCCCATACAAATTGGGATGATGATTTGGTCATATTCCTCGTAAGGAAACGAAGCTGTGATCCCACAAACGGTTGGGTGAGCCTCCGACATATTCCGACCCATCTTCTTAAGCGCAGAAAATATATTTCCAAATACATTCGCGTCCAAAACATAAATTCTTCCGTACGCAGGAATGTGCTCCCTAATGTTGTACGTAATAACCACGTCATTAAGCCACATGTCCCTGTCCAACGTCTCAATATCCTTTTCCTGAACGACGAGGCGCATTTGCTTTCTGCCTGGTGCAAAGGATGTAGTCTGTGTCTCGCACACAACTTGAGACGCCACAACAAATTCTGCGCTATCATCCACCTCGTCATCATTATTAAGTAGTGAAACAATGTCAGATGGAGCAGTCGCCGGGGCAGACTGCGCAACGGGATTTTCCAACAGTTCTGCTGGCATTTCAAGCGGTGACTCGGAAATGTTACCACCAAAATCCACGATTGGCAAATCACCATTAATCACACCAGGAAAAGCTGGTTCGTCCACAATTTTCTCCACTTTTTGGAATTCACTGTTCTTCGTCTCAGGTGGTGTCTGCCGAAAATTATGAGGAGCAACGTGACCCACAAGGTTATGGCGCCTCAAAAACCGAGACAGCCACTGTCGTTGAGCCCCATACGACAATCTCTTGAACTCAGGAATTCTTTGGTCACAGTCTTTAAGAATAGCACTACGAGTCAATTTAGAGTCACAATCACTGAACAACTTGATCATGTTAACAATTTCCTTTTCAAATTTACAAGTCTTGGATGTGGGGCCGGGATTGACCGCAATGCCGTTGTCAATTCAAACGTGAAGCTGGTCTTGGTTTGCGAGCCACCCGAGCAAGGTTGTTCGGGTTATATTCAGATGGCGCGACGCTTCCGAAGTACTTCAGCCTTGTACCTCCATGAGCGCTAGGGCCTCCACTTTCTGCAAGTCGGAAAACGGACGTGCATAGTTCATCTTCCCGTTTTGAATTGTGTAAAGGCAACTTGAATGGGTTACACGACACCCTTTGTGTGGGTTGTACGGGTTACACGACACCGCGTGAGAGTTACGTGGCGTGTACCCAGGTTAAGGACACCATTGGTGTGCGTTGTACGGGTTACACGACACGTGTACGGGTTACACGACACTCTTTGTATGGGTTGTACGGGTTACACGACACCGCGTGAGAGTTACGTGGCGTGTACCCAGGTTAAGGACACCATTGGTGTGGGTTGTACGGGTTACACGACACGTGTACGGGCTACATGTAACGGGGTTACATGGTGTGGAACACACAGGGGTACGAAGTACCCGGAGAGTTAACAAACTCTCAGTACATAAGTTGGAGAGTTAACAAGGTCTCTCAGTACGTTGGCTGAAAGCCACACGTTATGCATTTGATTAGGTTTAACTATGCTAGATAGTTAAAGAGATACATTTACCCCTAGGCGG
>NW_003303677.1:528337-531414 GCF_000142945.1 Phytophthora infestans T30-4 | reverse complement strand
TGGTCATGCATTTTTCAAGCCAAGATGGGTGCTCACTCTACTCTGCAAAAAGCGAAGTGAGGCCCCGGGTGTAACGGGGTTACATGGTGTGGAACACACAGGGGTACGAAGTACCCGGAGAGTTAACACACTCTCAGTACATGAGTTGGAGAGTTAACAAGCTCTCTCAGTACGTTGGCTGAAAGCCACACGTTATGCATTTGATTAGGTTTAACTATGCTAGATAGTTAAACAGATACATTTAACCCTAGGTGGCTTGGCCGCAATAATAGTAAATAAAACACTTCTGGTTTTGGAAGTATAAAATTTAAGGTATAAACTTTGAGCCCTGGTCTTGGGCTGTAAGTGTCCTTTGGATAAGGAACTTAATATTAGTGACTCTTTGAGTCGAACGTCTTCCTCTGACGCTAAAGATACGGCAGCCCCGCTGCACTTGGTAGCACTTGTAGTCAATCCCGCTCCTGAGTCGGTTGACTATATCCTCTGCGAGGATGGAACACCCCGTGTTCGCGAATTTGCCCCCGGCGCAGCAGGACGCGCTTACTAAGCATATGTCCTTGCTTGGCCTGGAGGGCGTGGCTCATCTTGCATCGCAAGGTCCAGAGGCGGTCACCGCCAGGCTGGAATCGGTCTCCCGCTATGAGAACGCGCTCTTGAAGCATGTCCAAGAGAAGATGAGCGCCGCAACGGCGGCGGCGTCGATGACGCGTGAAGAGTCTATGAGACTGAAACCGCTCATGGTGAGCGTAAAAACCTTCGAGGGGAAGGATGGAGAGAATCTCCTTCTCTGGACCCGTGAGGTCGAGATGGCCATGGGATCGGCCCTGCTCCAGTCTGAGCATCAGCGCGTGGCGCTGGCTATCTCCAGGCTTGGAGGTCGCGCTCGCGAATGGGCACTAACGTGCGGCACGTCTGTTGACGCTGCATTTCCCACTTGGGATCAGCTGAAGCAACAGCTTTCGCGCGTGTTCGCGCCGCCTAATCAGGCGTACCGTATCCGGTCAAAGTTCCTTGCTACCCGCCAGGGTAAGAAGGATTTATTGGACTATGTCCAAGAGTTGAGAACTCTTATCGCCGGAATGGCGGTGGACCCTCTTCCGGAACTGGTCAGCGTGACCGTGTTCATGGAGGGACTTCGTGTGAGCGCAGCTCGAACGGAAGTGTTCCGTGTACACCCTAACTCTTTCGAAGAGGCGGTGAATGTGGCATTAAATGCCGAGCACAACTTCAGGTCGGCTCGATCTGGTTGGAGCGCTAGTAGCGCAAGCTCTTCGAGCGGTCCAGAGCCGATGGACCTCAGCTATGCTGAAGATGAAGAAGTGGAGCTTCTTGCTGCGGAGCAGCGTGCCGGCATCCGCCGATGCTTTGTGTGCAATAGCACTAAGCACTTGAGGGGTCTAGCACCTATAGCGCAAGAAGCGCGTGGCTCCGGCGAGCCAACCCTCCGGGTCATCGCCGGGAAACGGCATTTCCCAGTAGGCGCGGGGCCGCCTACTGGGGAAGAACTGAGTTCTGTTGTACCTCGAAGAGGTAGAGAGCAACGGGGCTCAGCCCCGAAGAGAGCTGAGCTCTCTTACGCGAAGAGTGTGTGCAAGCCGGGCTTGCTGGTCGTTCAAGCGAACGTGAAGGGCTTGCAAAGCCATGGAGAGTCTTGATTGACTCGGGAGCCTCGGGCAACTACGCCCGTCGCTCCACCCTAGAAGGGAGTCAGCTGTATGCTGAGGCACTGGAAGTGCCAACGAGAGATACGATCTCTGTCCGTCTCGCGACGGGGACACTGGTGACTGTGTCGAAGGTCTCTGTCGACCTTGGAGTGAAGTTTGAGAACTTCGATAGCGTGGAACGCTGCTTGGTCTTAGACCTGGATGCGAGGTATGACCTCATCCTTGGCATGGCATGGCTGGAACGCCATGAGCCATGGATCGACTGGAAGTCGAAAACGCTGGGTGCGTCGCACCCTGCTCCTAGTGGAGCTTTGATGAGTCATGAACCCACCTCTGCTAGGAAGCAGAAGCGCTTTTGGCGCGAGCACGAGGCCGAGGCGGCCGTAGTGCTGGACATTGGTATGTCCGAAATTGTTAGCAACGAGGTTGCTGTTTGCCCTGAGGGCGTACGTGGTGCGGCACGTTATCCGCTGAGCGGTGCAGGTCAGGTCAATGACCAGCTGCTGAGTGCTGGTGAGGACGAGCGCGGAGTGGCGCGTAATCCACTGAGTGGTATGAATCTGGTCGATGACCTACCGCTGCGTGACCCGAGGGTCGCGGTCGACTGTGAGTCGAGGCATCATGGGCGTGGCCCAGGAGATGCAGGTGAAGTGACACCTAGTTCACTGTGTGAAGGTCAAGAAACTCTTGGCTTTCAGCCGAGTGTCTTGCGAGACACTGTATCCTCTTCCAGGAGTGATGGTGCTGCTGCACCCCGTGGTGGTGACGGAGATGTCGCCACACCGCCCTCATCCGGCCGGGCTCGGTCGCGGAGGGAGAGGAGAAGAAGACGCAGGGCGTCTGTGACGTCTTCGACGTCGGACGATGTGTCCAATGTGGTGTAGCGGGATCAGCAAAATCTGCGAGATTGCCAGATCCAACTTACCAACTGCGCCCAGACACCGACTAACGGAGGGGGTCCCCCGATGATCCGTGTTCTGCTGAACTTTCCTCACCTTGTGTACCCGTCGGTAGGGCGGGATCTGCTCTCTCGGTAACTTCCGAAGAGTTCAAGTGGTGAAGCTTGAGTGTCTTGGCGAGACGTGGGGATGGGGTGGAGCAGCAGTGGAAAATCTTCACTCTGCGTCCGTGGATGGTTCCGTATCCTAAGCGAATATTCGAGCTTATGGATCCGGGGCCTAGATCGTGGATCCGGCCGTAGGGTTGCCTTGCGGGTGTGTTCCCTTGCCTTTGTGTTGTCCTTTAAGTCGTACTTGCCGCCTCCTGTGACGGGATCTTGAGAGTTGAGAAACGCGAAAGACAACGTCATGAGTGCGGAAGCTGACGCGTAAGCCGCTTCAGACCTCATCAGTGGCGCCGAGGTCGACGCTACTCCTTCTGAGTCTTTTATTGCGGGAACTACTACTCCAAGGC
>NW_003303677.1:527101-528237 GCF_000142945.1 Phytophthora infestans T30-4 | reverse complement strand
TTATCGTAGAAATCAGTAGCCTCATCTCTCTCATATAGGTGTGATTCCATGTGATTACCATTGTATTACGGTACTTAGGATCAGCCTTGTAGTCAGGCGACAAGTGTTTCTCAAGGGTTTCAGTCGAAACATTGTACTGCTTAGCTACCAATTTCTGGTTGATTGGGCGCGAAACGTTGCTTACATAAACCATCTTACCCGTTCTACCACGCACCTTAACACGGTAGCTACTACCCCATTTGATAGCTTGAATATTTAATCTCTTTAATCCTTCGAGCTCGTATGCAAACATGTTGCCTATATATGTGTAACGGGGTACGTAGCACTAAGTGTACCCTGGTTACATGAAGTGTGACACTTCACACTTCAGGAGTATGACATGTCATACTCCGGGATATTTGGTACAAGGTACCAAGGTCATTCAAAACCAACCATTGGTTAAATGACATTGCATTTCTATAGGTAACTGATAGTTTGTATTAACCTCAAACTTAACCTACCTATAAATATACTCAGTTTACAATCTACCTTATTTAGGTCACTTCGCTCTCTTTAATTAAAGAGGGGACCTGTGAACTGCCGTTCACTGAGAGTTTGTATACTCTCGGAAGATAACTTCCTCTAGCGCAAGGTGCTGTGTGACCCCGTCACACTTGGTAGCACTTGTAGTCAATCCACGCCATCGCGGGTAGACTACCTGAACCTCCGAAGTTCGTTGCCATGGATAGGAACGACTTCTCCCATATGAACGACTCTCAGTTCGAGTCGGTTCGGAAGATGGCAGGCATCTTCGGGATTGAGGCCCTGCAGAGCCTGGTGGTATCAACACCGGCTGAGCAGCTCGAGCGCGTCAATGCATTCGACGCGTACGAGCAGGGCCTCATCGCGCATGTGCGGGAGAACCTGCAGGCTCCGGCGGCGGAAGCAAACCCGCCTCACCCGAAGCCAATACGGCTGAAGGTAAAGCCGTATGAAGGGAAGGAAGGCGAGAACCTTCACTTCTGGGTCCGAGAAGTAGAGCTCGCGATGGACGCGGCTCTGATCTCGACCGAGCAACTGCGTGTTGCTTTTGCACTCTCCACCCTTAGCGGTCGTGCTTAAAACTGGGTGTAAATCGGGAAGGGACATCCCCTTGG
>NW_003303677.1:516275-524650 GCF_000142945.1 Phytophthora infestans T30-4 | reverse complement strand
GTGACGTACACTTCCTCATTCTGATTAGTCGGTAAACCGAACCAAAGTGGGGGAGGATGTAACGGGATACGTAGCCCCAAGTGTACTCCTAGTTACATGAAGTGTGGCCCTTCCTCACCATGATCACTACGTAATCGGCACTTTTACGGCACTTATAATTGCTACGCAAAATGATTGCCATTTTCGAATTTACCGCTCAACGAGCTGCCACTTTCGTCATTGAAGTGTTTGTCTAAAGATCTGAGGGGCTTGGCGACTGATGCAATGGTTTACATGTCTATTGAAAGGTTGATAATGATGTCATTACCTCCAAAAGAACGCCAACCTAAATACAGGTCATGTAAAAATACGACCCAAAACAACAAACCAAGATACTGGTATTTTAATAAGCCTACTGGTGCAATGCCAAATTGACTTGAAATCAGGTTTTGGCGGAATACTGATAGCAGGTTAGGGGTACACTATCGATCATTTTAACTATTATCGAGAAATATAGAGAGTTTTGGCTGGAAGTGCACCAATTGAATTCTACAAATTAATGACTGACTTTACATTTGGAATGTGCTATCGCTATAATGGACTTCTTTTATTTTATTTTTTAACGATTAAAAAGAAGTACGATTTAGTTAAAGCTAAAAGTACAGCTTATCATCTGACATCTATAGATTTGTTGATCTGTTTATGAAGGTAAAGTGATTTAAGAGAGCAATTTCCCAGCGAACTCACCTGCTGCGGACCACCGCCCGACTTTGAGCTCTATATTCCATCGCCGTACACAGTATGTACTAATCTACCAGCACTCTCTACGCTATCAAGCATTAGCATCTATACATCTGACCAACAGGACCAGCCAGAACACGGCGAGGTGCGGAGCAGACATATTTGAAAACGGCAACGGAAAAAACCGCTTGCTTTCGTTCTGGTAAACTCGAAACAGTTGTGTTACTTGGACGGAGTGCGCTGCGAAAAACTAGATGCTGCGATGGCGCGTATCTTTATCTTGCGCAGAGTGACGTGGGGAGTGGCGGCTGCGAGTCTACGCGCCTAAGCGGCTCATTACATTTATTTAGGTATGACGGCCACGAAAACTACATAGCTTGTATTATTCGCAAATGCGAGTCACAACAAGCTGTACGCTTAGAAATATAAGACGCAGACACTAAACGTGCTGCCAAGAAGGTCTGGTAGATTGCCAATGCTTTCAGATCAATTAAACTTTAGTGAATCAATGCGTTTATATATGGCATTTTTTTATTAAAAGAAATCAATCATAAAAATGACATATGAAACTACAGTACGTGTCCAGTTCCTGGTATATGCTAGATTTAATAAATTTTGGTGATTTTACCTGCTCGGAGCTGTGAGCCATCAATTCAGAATGACAATTTTATTTAGCCATTCGTTTGAAATTTGTATGCGTTAAAATGAAGTAACATACACCAAAGATGCCCCGAATTTATCCCTTTTCGTACTACGTGACCGCAGCACCACGAGGATCATAATTCTACTGCCCAGTGGTGGTGAAAACTGTCAAGGAGGGCCCCACAGCAGAAGATTCGTCCTTAATAAAGCTGAAACCGAAGTGTAATACAGCCCCTCTTGTTACTTTACTAACATGCATAATTTTGAAATAACTGTTAATTACAAAAAAGTTAGTGACTAACTCATGTCAGTACAGTACAGTACTGTACAGACATACGAGCACCCACACAGTAAGTGTGGGGTATTGAGTCAATAGTTCATGATACACGATTTCATATTTTTGAAAAGTAAACATTGGTATAAAATGCCTTCAACCGTTTTTTAATAAGTAATAGTACTGACAAGCGGTTTGTTTACTTTTCGAATATATGAAATCGTGTTTCATCAACTTCGGGCCATCCTCGTGTGCCATGTTTTTTCTTCGAGGTCCCCGTGCGCCAATGAGGAGTTGGCGGCACTAGTGAGTCGTGGTGGCGGGCAACAAGAACGTGGCTGACGCCGTCGGTGTAGCCCACAGGCAAAGTGCGCTGAAATTTACGAAGTCTTAGTCTGTGGTGCTGTAGTCATAAATCAAAATCATACGGTATTATTCACATCGTAGAGCCAGACGAAGTTGCTGTATTCCTAAAATTAACAGAAAGGGTGTTAATGTTGGGTGGTACTAAAGTTTGTAAAGCACGGGTGAAGAAAACCTGAGGCAGCCGTTTGAGAGGTACGGATGTCGCTGGTTTTTGTACTTGTAATCTAGATTGTCGTTATGTTACATCTAAAGTATGATCCACTAGACTTCGCGCATCATCTGTGTGATGTGTGGCGTTTTGTCACCGTGCTCTGCGTTATAAACATCCAGCCGAAATGCTAATAGTGGGCACTGCATATCTAGCCGTCATACAATGGTTTATTAATAGCGGTGGAATCGATAGAGCTAGCTCTGTTGAACCCACATCAACTAAAAGGGTGTTTGTTGATCCGCGAAATTACATACTTGTGCAATTAAAAACCCTACTACTACCCTCAACGCATCTTTTACAGAAAATGAGTTTCCTGTCCATATTTGCCAAATCGTCCAACAGCATTTGCGGTATTTTTTTCATAAGTGTAGCCCTAAGCTGTACTTTGAAAAAATCACGTTTTTACCTTCCAAAGCTTAAGATTGGAACTACTAGAGTGTCCGAAGCGCGGGGCACCAGTGAGCTTGGTCCGCCTTCGCAAAGCAAGACTTTTAGCGCACCTCGCTCGCCTTAGTTGGTACCGTGCGTCGGCTAGGTGACTAGCACTACCTGGCTTGCCAGCTAAATTAACTTCGCTCTAATAAATTGGTTTTCTTTTTGTGGACGGTACGTCCACAAAAAGAATTATATATCTATATATAGATATATATTTATATCTACATATATAATATATATGAACCGGATAGCCACTCCATTCCGGCTTTTATCTCGGTTCATCTTCACAAGCACAGCTGTCTTTTGCAATCTCGATGCCGTTATGTAGTCAGTGGGTCATTGTGATCTGCGTTATCCCTGATTAGCGCCGTCCCCTTTTGATTATATAAATATATTTTACCTGCGATCAGCAATTCCAGAAGCGACATCCATGATGGCGTGGAATAGCACTTCGAGAGTTACTGGCACTAGCATAGAAGAAAGTGAATCTATCTAAAGGAAAGAGAAATGTTCGCACGTCGTTTAACAGTAAACGAAAACTCTGTTATTCGAAGCACCATAGGTCGCCGAAGCTTTAGATGCCTTTAACATGTTGGTACTGGAAATCTCATAGGCGCTATTAAACTGATTCCGGTCAGTTTTGCCTTTTGGAGCGCTAAATGAAGCTGATAACATTCAAGAACAGCCACCTGGAATGTTACTAAAGGTGGGATACCAGCCGGTTTAAATTTTGACACAAGAACTCGTTGAATAACCACGATCAGAAATGCGAGCAAGTAGAGATTTGAAGAAGGAAAAACTGTACGCGTGCCTGTGCACTGCAGAGATTGCCATTTACGGTACGGTATCTAATGCTACAGCTTTCAACATCATTTTCCTTTCCACCCACTCGACAAACAATCTCCTGGCAGTGAACTTAACAATGCGATTCAGTGTCCTCGTTGGTCTGCTTATGGTCGCCTTGGTCGGCTGCTGCTACAGTTTTGCAAGTGGCGAGAGCTTTCCAGTTCCCCCCAACAAGGACGTTGATGGCCGCCGTCTTCAGAATAAAAATATTGCAGAAGCGGCTACTCATTTTATCTCCGGGCAGGTTGACGGCCACTTGCTAAAGAAAGCCGGGAAGCTGGTCAACGCTGCTTAAGGAGACGAAGCTGCCATCGCCAAGTCTCTAAATTTGGCTGCTGCAGCGAAGGCCGCTGCGAAGCTCTCTGATGATGAAGTTGCCAAGATATCAGTTTTAGTGAAGGAGGCCAGGGGAGACGAGGCTCATGCCATGAGATACATCCTCGGTTCCTCTCAGAAGGAAGGCAAGCATCTCACAGACGAATCTACAGCCAAGGTGGCAGCTAAGATTGCGGATACTGTGGCGAAGAACCCGAAATCTTCGTCCAGCCTCCGCAAGTTTGCCAAGATTACTCTTGGTGCTGCTGCCGGTGGATTGGCCATGTACGGGGCTTACAAGCTATTGTTTGACAGAAACACAGAAGCCGCGGCGACTACGACGACGTCAGGTTAGAGACAATGATGGTGGTCCTGGTCACTGTGTTGGCGACCAAACAGATTGGTTACGATAGGAATGAGAACAGTGACCGGTTTACTTCCATAAACTCGGTAATTGCGTTTTATTCCTCCGTCCCGATTCGAGATAACCACAAAAGAGTCGCTTTGGTGATGCTTTTTATAAATTCAAACGGAACCCGTTGTGCCCAGCTCTACTTCTTACATAAATATGTAATTTATTTTCATCGTTCTAGGCGAGCTTACAGGATTTAAGTGAAGACGCGAGACCACAGGTAAGCTTAAGACTTCGGGCTCCAGATAAATAGCTCTCGGATTCTAACTCACATGCTGCAGCGTGGAAAAGCCAACAAGGGGTTTAATTGGTTTATCAGGCTTAGATAAACAGTGAAGAGAAGGTGCTACTGTAGAAGCAAGGTTTTTTAACAATGTTTAGGCGGGAAAAACAATGAAGCTCGAGCTTTGGGAGCCAAGTTTAGAAATAGGGCTATTTGATGTATCCAAATGCATTTTGTAGTTGTCAGATTGGGACTTTAGCCGCATATCAGCACAACTATAATACATATTTTACACGTCCGAGATGACAGTGATGATTACAGAACTGTTTTCCGCATAAGTGCCCCTCCTCGTCCACGGACCCCTTCGTAGGTTTAGAGAGCACTAGAGTGGTCTTTTGTTCTTTCTTGTGATATTTTGTGTATCTTAGCAGTCAATGAGGGTATGCAACATTTGTTACGTAGTCGATGAGCACTTTGCGTCATTGGAGTGGTCAGACCATTCTTCTATCGAGGTAAGTGGATGAACAGGATAATAACCCTTAAGTACCTACCACGAGGAACCATTTACAGAAACAAAATCATGGAAAGCTCCAGATTTCCTACAGAGCTAAAGGAACGAAGCACTATATAAATGCTGGCTTCTTCCCACACGGTGCAGGATATTCTAAAGCGCCCTGCCGAAAAATCTAGGAAGCGCACTATTAAGGTCCATGTCTACTTGTAATTCTTGCGAAACTCAACACTACTTCCATGTATCAGCGTACGATTTGTAAAAACGCCTACACTTGCTCAATTGTCGCCTCATTAAGGGTGATCTCAACTTTAAGCCACCGACTAGCAGAGCTGAGGCGTAATATGGCTTCGTGATATATTACAATACATCTCCGCTGTAATTCTTTGAGCGAGGCATACCGTATTCTCTTGGCCCAGCTCACGACATTGCAATTCTATGAGGGCCTGCAGGTGCGATACCTTTGGATCATTTTTTAGGTACATCATATAGCCCTATTTTTAAATTTGGAAACCTCGAGCTCCCTAAGCAGCCCCGATAAAATACTATCAAGGGATAACTATGAAGACAAAACCTAGTAAAGAATTTACGGTGGGTTGCGAGCGTTCAGCTTACACATGGAACTCCATCTCCTTAGCAGGCAATCGCTGGCGACTCGGCATCGACATACTTGACACCCGTGGCTGCTTGGCTGGGCACATGCGACGGCTTCTTGGAGCGGACGTACGAGTAGCCAAAGCGCTGGTTCTTGCGACGATGGCGGATCAGGACGACAGAGGCGACGACGCCCCCACAGATGGCGGCGAAGATCAGCGCGCTGAAGCTTAAATTATTCGAGGCGTACTCGTACGCGACCATGACAGCCGACTTGGCTGCACTATCGAAGCAGATTGTGTCGTTGTACATGAGCGTGTTCACACCACGAGCCTGTAGCAGCACCAGCATGCAGTCGTCGTGGCCGAACTTGCCGCTGCTGTCTGCCACTCGGTAGCGAACATACGTCATGCTCTCAGTATCTCTGTCTTTATTCGATGCGATCTCTTGCAGCTCGACAGCGTCGTATTTCACGTGGAGAGAGTGTGAAGCCAGGAAGGAAGCCGGGGCGGCGTCAGCGATGGTGCGTTGGATCGCCTGGCCCACTTCTCCTGTGCGTCGAGGCAGGTCCAAGTGTTCTAATAGGTCGCACTCCATGTTTTCCTCGTCTACTATCGTGTTGTTGACACAATCCATGGTCAATCGCAGTACCGACACGTACGGGCGCTTGGCATCCATCATACTCGACTGGAAACCATAGTCCACGAGCAAGAAGACGCGCATGATCTGACTCACATCGGTCTCCACGAGCTCCAAGTTGTTCTCCTCGCCCAATCCCGTGCCGATCTCGATCTTTTGCGCCTCCTCGCGAGGCTCCGTCGTCTCGGCCTTCAGCACTTGCAGCACCGACGCCTTGAGGGCGGTACGCCCCACCTCCTCCTCGTACTGAGCCATGAACTGTTTCACCAGATCCACGACCTCCTCGCTGCGTTCGTCCATCGGGAGGAACGTGTCGGGGCCGTTTACAGGCGCCGCAGCGACGATGGCTTCCTCTCCATTCATCAGATCTCCATCAGGATCTCCCGTGAGGACTTGCTCTCTCTGCCCTGCGACGTTGGCAAGTCCTTCTTGGGTCTTGCGGCTTAAGAGACCCGTGATTGGTGCTTTGTTGTTCAGAACGCCCACCTCCCGCACATTCTGAGAGGTGGCGAACGTCAAGGCCATCGAGCCCAGAAACAACAGCTGGTGCAGGTAAGAGGAGCGTGGCAGCCTCAGAGACATCGTAGATACTCAGGGGAAGATTGGCGAATGACACATCGAAATCTTTTGACACGCCGCTTCAAGATATGTTTGTGGAGTGGTACACATGAATGACAAAAAAATAATTCGGGACAGGTAACAAAAAATGGGCGCGGGACTTGTTTTGAAATCTCGATTAGGATTTTGAGCCTGGAGATTTAATAATACGAAATATATTGATATTTTAAGGATTAAAGATCCTTAAAATATCAATATATTTCGTATATCAATAGCATTTTGATATTGGGCAATGATGGGCTCTAAAAATTACTTACAAGCTAACGGCATAGCGTGAAGTTCTGTAATTCAATGTCCGCACCCATCTTTGTGGGACTACAGGGCTACCGGTACATGTATCGAATATCATACCGGCAGTTGTAAATAATACTCATGAGCACCGATGAGCTTGCCGTGATGATGTCGCGCTTGGACACAAAAAGATCTGATGCCCGCTAAAGAGCTACAAAAGCACACCAGCTAAAGCCGCCAGAAGAGAACGTAGTCGTAGACAACCCCACTGAAAATTGGTTCGTAAGCGGGGTTGGAAGAAGCAAATGTCGTTACTGGTCACCAATCGATATACTCATCGATTATGTATACTCGTCGATTATGTATTATATCACTATTTGGTATAATCTGAGCTAATTCTGACTGTCAGACTGTATGCTGACGGTCAAATGAAGACGACTCCAACCTGGAGTGGTCTCCGAGGTTGAGTCCAACCCTCTAACTAGAGGGTATTCTATTTCCAAAGATGATTGTCTGGAAAGGATTTTAGAGTTTTGCACAATAAATTTTGAATTTGAATTTGTTGCGGTTATGGCGACTACACCCGAGGCGCGCTACGCTGCATCCTCGCCTACAGACCCTAAGTGCTAGCCTAGTTTCTGCGGTAGCTACCAAAGAAAAGAGAATATACATATACATGGCCCCTGAAGAGGCACCCACCGGTGTTGGCAGGTCTATCCAGGGTTTTGAAGGGCTTGGCATGGTCGAGCGCCACTCCACCAAGCCAGTAGTTGTTCTGTTGGTATTTGTCATGTTCGCGCGTCGCGTCCAAATGAGGTCTCAGTTGATAATTAAGAGGCCCCAAGCCGACTCCCATGCTCAGTTAATCGATGTCTCCGGTCGTCGGCCCACCGTCTACGCGGGATCGAAGATTCGCATTTCTCGTGCTGATAGCATGCGTCACCCGCACCTTAGTCTTCTTGGTCCATTTTTTCCGTCGTGACACAATGCCAGCATTGACCACCTTGCACAGGGTTTTACGTCGACGGCGCCAAATTTCGGTGTTACGGCGCTTGCAGCTGATCTTCCAATATTCATGCTATGTCTCCCATATTCCAAGAAACAGCTGATTGTGAAGAAGTCGAGCACCGCGTTTTGTATAAGACATGGCTTCCGCCCACGTCACGCTGCGGGTGGTCATTGTAGGGTAACGCCTCCACCCCATCGGGGCCGTGTAGATCGCAAGGTCGAGGCGATCCAATTGTTGCCACACGCGGCTCCACCATAGCAAAAACGCACCTGGATCCGATAGTGGGGTATACCACTCAAAGTATGGGTGTTTCCCTAGAGTAGGGTCTT
>NW_003303677.1:499463-501759 GCF_000142945.1 Phytophthora infestans T30-4 | reverse complement strand
TTACCCCGGTTCCATTAAGTGTGCCCCTGCATCCTTCAGGAGTATGGAACGTCATCTTTCGGGATAATTTTGTACCAGGTGTCCCAAAGTCGTCCAAAGCCAACCATGGATTAAATGGCTTTGCATTTCTATACGTTAACTTATAGTTTGTTATTCACCCCAACTTTACCTACCCTATAAATATACTCAGTTTACAATCTTCCCTAATCTAAGGTCACTTCGCTCTCTTTAACTAAAGAGGGGACCTGTGAACTGCCGCTCACTGAGAGTTTGTATACTCTCGGAAGATAACTTCCTCTAGCGCAAGGTGCTGTGTGACCCCGTCACACACTATGGTCTAAGATCTTCTTAGCTTCGAATATGTCTTCCCGATTAATACCAGCATCTGTACTCTCTGTGCTAACCATTTTCAGATCGTTTGGCGCCTTGTAGAGGGTATGACCATTTCCTGAACGGATTTGGACTCGGTAGTCATCAATTCCAACGATTATATAGACTGCTTTGGTTCATCGAGCAGCTTTTTTATCAAATGTCTGCTTTTTGAGGCGGTATAATACGCTTGATCCGACGTCAAACTCCCTCTCAATTCTATCGGCTTCCGCCTGATTATGACTCAGATCTGCATTCATTACTTTGCCTTTTGCCTCATTTGGAGTCATACCAATCGAGCGGTGAAACGTGGTATTGTAGTTTTCAATAACATCAGTGATAAGCTTTTGCGTAATTCGCTTGGGGGACATTTTGGTTAGTCTCTGTTTCAACGTTCTGTTGAATCGTTCAATTTTTCCCATAGTTCCATGATCACCTGGCTCATTGTTGTATTGTCTTGGATTTGAAGAGCTCTTGGGCCTGTAAGCTCATGAACTCACTACCATTATCACTTGTTAGGATAGCAACTTTGTGGAGACGAACAAACGCTTTAAGCGCTGCTAACACAGTTGATGCCGTCTTGTTTCGTAAGAGCTTTGCGTATCCCAGCCTTGAGTTGATGTTGATAGCAGTCAAAATTGGCCGTTTCTCCCAAAATGCAAGATCAATTTGCCACGAGTTGGGGTTATGCGAAGCTATTTTAAAACCATTGAATCTCTTCTTTTGCTCCTGAAATCGTTGAATATCGGGCTGACTCCCATACCAATCCTTTACTATTTTAAAAGTTATCTTAGAGTTTAACTCCTTTGCCTTCTGATACAGAGCTTGAGCTCCAATAAAACCGGTTTTGGGGTCATAGTAGAGTTTCTTTAATAGCGCGTCCATGATCTATATATACATTAAAAAAAATTCTGTGGTTAGCTGCTTAAATATTAAGTGGTTCGGTCGTGATACCATCATCAAGTACTCGACGTTTGTCATAATAGTAGTTAAGCGCTGTTTTCGTTTGAGTATAGGTGATGATAGACTTGGTTTCTTTCGATAATCTGAACCCCTTGTTTGTTCCTTGTAGCGTGATGCGATCCCGTACGACAGTCTCAAACCCATCAGGATTAAGAACACCATTGTTTCGACCACTTCCCTGTTGAATACCCTTCGCTGAAACCTTTACTTTGTATGTCTCATCAGGTAGGTAGCAAATATAGTTCTTACTCGATAGTGAGACCATAGCATCACCTGACCATTCATCTTTGAACAAACCAGGCGTACGGCGATCAAACTTAGCTACCTCCGTGTTGAAATCGCGTGGGAACCAATCGTATTTACGCTCCTTGAAGTGGGATCGTAGCTCAGGCTTAATACAGTTCTGAAACGGATTATCACAGCTGAAAGCGATATAAGCCGAATCAGTGTCCATCTCCTGATACTGGAAGTCAGAGCGATCGAAGTAGAAATCTATGCAGTCATAGTAAAACTGAAGCATTCGTAGCTTAGCAAGCTGATAGATAGCAATCGACAAATGAATTGGGTTCTTATTATTGAGTCGGCGCTTCTTCATCGTGATCTCACACGCATCATTAAGCTCCTCGAGACCATGGAACGTAAAGTGTTCAATCTTGTTCTTAATAGCTTTGTCGCTCGACTCATACTTAACCTCTTTGTCCTTGCTCATATCCATGCCAGATCCACCAAAGGCACTGTTGCCTACCAGCTTCATCATCTCTGCAATCATTGCTTTAGACTTATCAACATCACCCTCTCGTCGAGCATTCGATACAGCCTCCATGCGAAAGCCTTGTGAAAGCTGGCCTTGACAAAGCAGTAAGTCTTGGTTATTTCAATACCATGAGAAAGGTACCACTTGAGCAAAGGAGTGTAGATGAGAATCTTTACACCAAAGTAGCTACCAATCAACTTGCGAGCTGAT
>NW_003303677.1:495833-498990 GCF_000142945.1 Phytophthora infestans T30-4 | reverse complement strand
AGCATAGCGTCGCGTACTTGACGCATTACGCTCAGTCTCAAAGAGACAAAGTCATCGACTTGCTTGCGAACCGCAAGTAGCCAGCCATGCGCTTCGCTGGAAATCGGAATGCGTTAGCAGGCTTCTTATCCGGATATTGGAGATTATTGAAGCAGGTCTGATACATAACCTTCTCTGAAAGACCAGGTAGGGGCACTCCATCCGCAAACATATCCAGATCGAAGCGCTTAAAAAAGCTCTCGCTGAGCCTTGATAGCTTTGGTGAAAGGGACTACGTCGAGATTATTGTACCAGATCAGTAGATCTTTGATCGATTTCATCTCGTGGTAATCCCACACGAACTTCACTCGTTCGTAGTCATCGCTCGTGATGCTCGTTCCACGGAGCTTACTATCAAAAGCTGACTTAGGTGGGATAGTAGTCTGCTTTAGAACATTGAACGCGGTGATGTACTCGTAAGGGAAAAGACCCTTACCAAGACCACAGACACATCTAATTTTGTCATCGCATTTGCAGCCACCGAGATATGTTGTAAGATACTTGTCGTAGCTGGTACCAGCTGGTACATAGTTAGTGATATCAAGCATTTTCATGTCCGATGTAGCAATGCACATGTAGCTGGGGTTCTTGATGACAGATTTGACGCTGTCGGTACCAATTACGGCAAACAAATCTTTTTTTAATCAAGTTAATATTATATCGACCAGAATTGAAGCCGAATACTGGTACCTGGTCAAGCTGCTGTTTCAGTTTCCCATAATCAGACCTTTGCTTACCAAAACAGACTGCGGTGATAGTCAAAGAAGCTGGCATACTTTCCCTCTTCAATCCAACTCTCCACATCAGACATCCTGTACTTTTTATCAGAATTAGCGCCTGGGACTTCCATACCTGTCAGACCATGTGCATTGATGATTTTTTGTAGAAGCGACATAAATTTATTGACATTGTACTGCTGAATCTTAACCGATACATCACCAATGTAATTGAACATTTCCGTAAGTAGCATCTTTGGATCGTCATTTACAAAGCAACGCACCCCCTCGGTTAAACTATCAGCTACTGATACCGACACAGGAATTTGTTCGTTCGTGAAGACAGGATTCTCCCCGTGTTGAGTCGCGGTAATCTTAAGAATGGCCCCAAAGTCATAAACGATGAAGTGATCGATGTACTGGTCAGTATTCCTGGTTGAATACTTCGTAAGCAGTGATCGTATTACGTTCTGAGCTGGTTTGTAGATAGTTGGCTCAGCTGGGAAGCGTTCGATATTCACGAGCTCACATTGATTCTTTTTGTGATTTTTTACTTTTTTAGCGCTGACGAAAACCATTTCACACTTAGGGCATTGATACTTAGCCTGAAGCATGTCAATGTTCTTGATGTAAAGAGCATGATTCTCGAACGATAAAATATCCATAGCTTCATACCCCTTGTCCGATCTACGAATGCATTCTACATTTCCGGAAGCTACATCCATGCTATATACGTTAATACCGAGTTGGAAGCAGTCCTCAATCTCATCGAGCTGTAGTAGGTCAATAGGCTTGAAACTTCTAAATGGACTCAGCGTATACTTCACCCCCTTGAAAGAGCAGTTGCGCTTGAATACCTCCTTCACCTGAGCCTGATCTCTGCGAGGATCCTTCTTAGGGCTCTGGAATGTATGCCAGGCGATATAGTGGAAGACGCACTTGTTGTTGGTCTTAGGGAAGTTGATTACATGCTTGTTTTCGCGGATAATCTTAGGAATAACAGCGTCGCTATCCTCAAGAGCATGGTCGCGATGGTAGACGAAAATCTCGAATGCAGTGATCGCCTTAATAGTTCAGCTTGTCAGCCAACTCCATAGACCGAATTTCCGAAATCACCTTCTTTCGAATATCAGCCTTGCTGTTGATAGCGACAGGCTTATTGAACACATAAGTGTTAGCGAGATTCGGATAGAAGTAGCGAGTGTCATCAGGATCAGTCTTGCTCACAAGTTCGTACTCGAGAGCAACATTTACCTTGAACGCACTTGCCTGAGTCAAAAGAACGTTCTCGAGCTTATCGTAGAAATCAGTAGCCTCAACACCCTCATATAGGTGTGATTCCATGTGATTACCATTGTAAAAACGGTACTTAGGATCAGCCTTGAAGTCAGGCGACAAGTGTCTCTCAAGGGTTTCAGTCGAAACATTGTACTGCTTAGCTACCAATCTCTGGTTGATTGGGCGCGAAACGTTGCTTACATAAACCATCTTACCCGTTCTACCACGTACCCTAACACGGTAGCTATGGATATTTAATCTCTTTAATCCTTCGAGCTCGTATGCAAACATGTTGCCTATTATTTGCTTAACTAAATTATTCCCCGTAGATATGACTTTATAATTATTTGACCTTGTATCAGGATCGACTTTATATCTTAGTAATTTACAAAACATTATGAAATTAATTAATTCAAGTATTTGGGCTATACCTTTTAGGAGGTTTTAAGCCATTGTCATTGACTATATTGGGATTGACTTTTTATTTGAGAATTTTTTTTAATTAATTCATTAAGTTCGGTTTCGTTGTTTTGTCATCAATAAGTTCGGTTTTGGGCTTCGCTTGCGAGCTCGAATTTGGTCTCTATTCTTATCGTCGTAGCTATTTTGATATGACAAGCGAGCGTCGCGTGTGCGCTGGTAGTAGCGCTTCTGTGCTGCCTTAATGCGTTCTTTGTTAGCGAGGTATTGTTCAGGTGAGTACGTCATAACTAACTTTTTATTTATCAGGATGAAAATTAATTGTGTGTTATTCCGATGACGAATAGATCACGAAGTAATATTTTGGTAATATCTTGGTAGGCCATGAAAGAGAAGCTGATGTCATTGAAGCGTTGAAGCACTCAATTCATTACGCACCTCGGGATACGGGGAACACGATCTGGTTCGTGTAGGGCGTGTAGTACGCGTTGACGGATGCAGCACTCATCCCCCATTCCCTACGATCTATATCAGCTCCAATGGCCCACGTGAGAGCTACATACTGAGCTGTGTAGATCAGATCGACATTGTCGAAAAAGGCGGTGGGGTTTAACTTGGCCAGACCTTCAGCTTCTTTCTGCAGCTGTGCATCGTCAGGCGCCACATACATGACATCGAGTGTGTCGAGCTTCGATAAGGCACTG
>NW_003303677.1:484643-495733 GCF_000142945.1 Phytophthora infestans T30-4 | reverse complement strand
ATCAGAGATACCTTTCGATGCCATGATTAAGCAGATGAGTGCATGTAAGAAGATCTCAATTTGAAAATAAGCAAAAGGATTGCAACTCATATGGAAGATATTTATTGCAGCATCGCGTAAATTTTCCCCACAATTTCTTTCAATCCTTCAAACGACGGTATGGTATCCGCTTGAGGAAGAACAGTCTCATGCTCTCTGACCTTCTCGTCGCCACTGATCAAGAACTTCCACTCGAGAAAATTCGTCACAATGCCATACGTCACAGTGAGATCTTCGACATCAGCAAGAGCTTCGAGCCCCGTCACATTCTGAACCATTCCTTGCAGCATATCTTCACGCTTTGCTTGGACAAGTGAAATTCTCTTGGTGCCACGCTTGAGCACGAGCTCGAATCGACCTTTCAGGAGCACGTTCTTCCCAACCACGTCTTCTTCGACTAATATGCGGACGTTCTTGAGCAGACGACTGACTGTCTCAAGGATCGGGGCGATAAAAAACAATCTCTTGGCTTCTTTCCCATCCGACATTTGTCCATAGAGTTCCCGCAAGTCACGAATACGAGCGAGGAGTAGCTCGATGTCAGCATCAGGTATATCGCTTGGTTGAAGGTCGAAAGAATCGTCGAAGTTGTAAATTGGTTTGATATCTTCCCAACAAAGACTCGAATAGCCCACAGTCTTGTCGACATCGTGATTTTTCCGCTTTTTGCTTGTTTTCTTGGTGTCTTCACTCGTGGTCTTCTGGTTCGCCTCTTGATTCTTCTGACGGATCATTGCATTGATCGCAGCCCATCGTTTGAGACGTTCGGGGTGCCGGTGTATTGTAGTTGGTGGCAAAGAGGGTGCCACGCCGATTGCCATGGCTGCAGAGCGGTCGTTTTTACCTTTCGGAACCACCACCAGCACGTGAATTTGCTCACTGGATGGAAGCTCCATGTTGTTCTTCGTGTAAAACCACGTTGTTAAGGTCTTTGAGCCCAGAATCGGTTCTCCGGCCGTCAGCGCATGGATGTAGTCATCAGATTCTCCTTCCACCAGCTTCAGAGCAGCCCGATGTTCGTCTGGGAGCCACTTAAAACTTTCCTCCTTCATTTCCTCCGCAGAAGGGCGGTAAACAGGGACGACCTCTTTGCCGCTCTCATCTTCGACGGGCTGCTTCGCCAGGAAGAGCTGCAGGTCCTTGGCGTCGCCCGTGATAGTCGTTGCATTCTTCGCCTTGATCGCATTCTTCAAGTCTCCCACCAGCTGGCTCGCGTCAATGTCCACAGGGAAAGCGCTTCCAGCCACACCAACGATCGCACAAACAAGCTTCACCATAGGAGATTTTCTGGCGTACTTAAGCGGGAAAGAAGGGTGTGACATAGATTTTCAACCAATGATGGGACGCCACGTCGCGCTGGTCCGAACTAATCCTTGAGGTAAAAATCTGCCAGCGTATTGCTTTTATCAATAGTATTGTCAATTCCAGTGAAAATTGGATACCGAGGGTGATTGACGGATAGTCTGAAAAATCAACACTTAGACATGATTGGTCAAAACTCACCAGCTGCAACTTAGGTTGAACCACAAGCTGATATTGATGCGAAGTAGCGTCCGCTGGGGATGATGGTATCTGCTGCTCAGGTTAACCAACAGGAGATGTAGCTCGGGGTGATGTTCGACGTCGTGTGGAACGTGGAGTCCGCGGCTGTATAGCTGTGCCAGGGGCTGGAGAAGGTCGAGCTTGAGCTGATTCACCAGGTGATCTTGCTGCTCCAAGAAGTGACGCTCGTTGGGCTGCAGATGACACTGGACCCGGGGTTGAGTATGCCCTAGTCGTGGTCGCTGGCAGTGCTTCTCGGTCTGGAGGTGTACGCCGTCGTATTGGACCTGGGTGGGGCCGTGTAGTCTCCGTTGGCGTCCGAGTACGCTCAGGATATGGAGATACACGGGTCGAATGTGGTGATACACGTGTTCGACCACCACAGCGTGCACCATCAGCTGATGCAGCACCCGCTGGTGGGGGTCCTCTTGCGCTACCGGACGAGACGTTAGATCGGAGATTCATTACCGTTTCCCGTAGCAGAGTCTGCTCTGAGCTTGCAGTGTGTAAAAACCTGTCGCATGTAATGTTTCCGTATGATGTATGGTAGGATGAACGATTTCATAGGCCATTCAGCGTGGGTGATTAATAAATCAGACAGTCAAGTTTTGAGTAGAAAGCACAATAATGTATTGATTCAATACACCCCGTTTTCGCGGGGGTGGACCATATAGGATTTGCAAATAAATCAGACTTTAGCTTACAAACTCTAGCTCTTTTAGATTCAGGACAATCGCATCCGGAAGTTTATCAAAGGTCCGAGGGCGCGGAAACGGGGTGCAGTACTGTACATGTATAGTTTGAATGTTGTCCGTCGCAGCGGTCCCGAAACGCCCTAAGATCCAAAAAGACGTGGCTCGCTATAAGGTGGGCGTCGTCAAATCAACGTCTTTTAGCTCTCACCGGTTGAGCGGCTCTAAAATTACCCTAAGATCGAAAAGACGTTGCTTTCGCTCTCAGGTGGTCGAGAGGTTGCGTCGTCAAAATAGCAGCTGCCTCGAAAGAACGTTCCAGGACTGGTCTCGCAGGTAAATTACGGAAGAGAGTCGCTATTGTGCCGGACTGAAAACGCAAAAAATTAATTGTCAAGGAAATTATGAGTCCCTCGTACGGTTAAATTTGTATACCCGTATACGGAGCTTTTGTGCCACTCATTTAGGGGCACTCCATTTCGAGAAGAGCAGCGCCAGCAATGGATCGGCGCCAGCCTGCACGCGCGTCGAAGAAGCGGCCCTCAGAGGAAGCCTACAGCGGGGGCAGTGAGAATGACGGCTTGGACTTGAGCTGGGTGGACGACTCCGCCGTATCCAGTAGTTCCAGTGCAGCGACGTGGAGTGTCGAGGATTCAAGCGTGACTGATACGCCTGGCGAGAGAACAAGTGGAGGTAGTAGCGGAAGAGGATCTCCAGAAGTCTGTGCAGACTTAGTTGAAACGCAGTTTCAGTCCTGGGAAGCCTTTCACTCGTATCTGGACGATTATCAGAAGCAGACTTACCAGGTAAGGGCATTGATGGCACTATGTATTACATTATGAGAGTATTCAACGGGTTTGACCAATTTACTGTAGGTTTTTAGAGTGCGATCAACTAAAAGCGTGGCAGAACGGAACATGCTAATCCAGAAGGCCCAGAAGCCGTCTTCAACGCTCATCCCAGAGGCATGGTGTACGTACGCAAAGACGCTCATTTGCACGCATGGCGGCAAGTACAGATACCGTGGTAAAGGGAAGAGGCCACGTCAGGAAGTACGCCCGATCGAGTGCAAGGCCCAGGTGCGAGGCGTTGACTGTCGGTCACTGCCGGTCACAGTCGGTTGTAGTCTGGCACTGTCGGTCACAGTCGGTTACTGATCGGTACTTTATGTAACAATACTATTCAACAGCTAACGTTGCTCATGTGTGTATACAGATAAACGCTTGCGTTCAAGTGGTGAACACATCCCCTCTTCATTTTGCAGTTTGCGTCACTAAGACTGCATTATCTCACAACCACGGATTGGGGTTGCGTACGTACCGCCATTATCCCGCTAATCGACTGGCTATAGAAGAAGATGTTTTGGCGACGGTCGACTCCCTCAGAAAGTCAGGCACAAAGACGCAAAATATTCTGAAATTTATCGTGGAGAACACCAGCAGCGATCCAACTCCTCAAGATGTGCGAAACCTAATCCGGAAGCTAAAGAAACAAGACCAGGGCGTGTCATCTCGTTCTCAGCGCATCAAGAAATGGATGGTGGACTTTTGTGCTGTTCAAGGGAACGTAGGGCATATTTTTGTGGACCCATCAGGCGGAAAGGTTCGTTTTGCGTCTCAAGTATTGTGAATCGGTCAGTTTGATTCTAAATGTGTGTGTTTGGTTTTGTAGAAAATCGCTACGTGTATTACACTACAAACGAAGCACATGATTGACATTTTTAGCAGATTCCCTGAAGTTTTAATGATCGACGCAACGCATGGTACCAACACCTCAAAGTACAAGATTTTTTCGTTCATGGCTCATGATATTTTCGGGAAAGGTCAGTACGTACAGCACGCTATCCTACAAAATGAACGAAGTGAAACGCTGTTCTCGGCGTGTGAAGAATTTAAGAAGCAGAATCCTTCCTGGACTACGCTGCAGTGTGTGATCGTGGACAAAGACTTTACCGAAATTGGAGTTTTGCAGACTGCTTTTCCAGACGTTCGTATACTTCTCTGTCAGTTTCACGTCGTGAAATATTTGCGGGAGGAGATTGCATGCGCCGACTATGGCTTCTCGGCGTGGCAAAAAAACAGCTTCGGGCAGTTGTCAATCTGGTGGTGTACGCAAAAACGGAACGGGAGTATGAAAAGCACCGACGCTACATGACACGTTTGACCTGTATTGGTACCAGCCTTGGCACCGCCACGGCTAGATCTGGTGCAATCGTGGAATCGGGTGCGGAATCTGTTGCAGTCGGTGGAAGTGTGGAGTCGGTTGCAGCATTAAGTACTGCTGTGGACACAGAGCAGGCTGCCTTAAATCACCCGGTTGGGACTTACTTTGCGAAGAATTGGGACGGGTGCAGGGACATGTGGTGTTCATTCACGAGACAAAGTGCGGTGACGTTGGGCAACAACACCAATAACAGACTTGAGGCGTCCTGGAAGCACATGAAGGAGATTGTAAATTCTTCAATGGTCTTAGATGAGTGTTTGGCTTCAATTATTTTCTATCAGACTCGATATGAACAGCTTCTGTACAACCGTGCAACCAAGATTTATCACGTCCATCACGAAGAATACGATAATGAGATGAATGTCGTGGCTAACTTGGTTAGCAAGCATGTATGCGAATTAATTCATGAGCAGTACGTGTACGCAACTGGTCCGGATTCCTATTCCTTTTACGAGGCAATGCCTGGAATGATCTTTATCAAGAATGAGAAAGATGCAGAAGGAAGTCTGGACGGGCCACGAGCAGAGTACACAATTACTAAGTCAACCTGGGAGTGTTCGTGTATATTTGCAAGTACGCGGCTATTGCCATGCAGGCATGTTTTCTACGTGCGTCAGCAACTGAAATTGGAGACAATTATTCCGACTCAGTGTTTCCATCCTCGTTGGTTGTTGTCTTCGATGAATGACACGCGTCCTCCGTTGGAGACCGAAAGGAACGGCTGTTCTGTGACTCGGATTGCATCGCTTCCAAAGCTTCCGTGGGACTCTAACCGCAAATTTCGCCAAGCTAATAGCTTTGCTACCGCCATAACGGAAGCTGTAAGCACGCTGGGAATGGCGGAATATCGGGTGGCAATTCAGGCGTTAGCGCAAGTATCAATGATGTTTACTGAAAAAAAGTTTGAGCTGATCAAGGAGCTGTCGTCTATGGGTCCAGTTCCTCAGTCAGTGATTCAGTCGGTAGCGTCGGTGGAGTCGGTGTCTCGGTCGGTGGAGTCTGTAGAGTCGGTGGCTTGGCTGATCAGTCGGCGGAGGCACTCGGTGGAGGCGGTTGACCACTCGGTGGAGGCGGTGTCCCCGATGTTGGAGGCGGTGTTCCAGTCGGTGGAGGCGGTTGACCACTCGGTGGAGGCGGTTGACCACTCGGTGGAGGCGGTGTCCCCGATGTTGGAGGCGGTGTTCCAGTCGGTGGAGGCGGTTGATCACGCGGTAGAGGCGGTGGAGTCGGTGCCGCAGTCGGTGGAGTCGGTGCCTCAATCGGTGGATCACTTGGTGGATCATTCGGTGATGCAATTGACTCAAGTTCTTGAATCCGAACCAATTAATGCGGAATCACCTGGATTCGAGATAGCAAGTCCCTTACGCCCGCGAGGCCGCCCGAAGCAGAAGGCAAAGACTAAGAAAGCGAAGAGGAATGTATCTATCCTAATGGCACAAGATGATTCGATACTTCACGACCAAGGTATGAGCCTCAAAACAGTCAAGGTTCTCCTTTCAAATGAACCTACCTACGCATCATGTGCTGAGCCGCTACGCCGATTCCAGCTATTTGTTTTTGATAAGAAGATGAAGCCCCCAATGCCCTACCTTATTTCGAAGATGCCGGCTAACAAAGTTATCATGGATCCAATCGACATTTCTCGTATTTTGGCCAAAGAGATACTCCAGCGAGCGAGCAAAAAGGTAGTTACCCTACAAAAGAAGCACAAGGAATTGCCAGAGCTAGACTTTGCAGTTGATTTTCCTGGTCTATTTGTAATCGGGATGCAGACACTGAGAACCATGAAGCTATGGCACCAAGCAGTCAAAGAGCTAAACAATATCGAGAGAGCCGTAAAATGGATATCAGAAATTGATTTCTCGCTGGATATTTCGCCTGTATTTCGGGCCGAACCAGATGCAGAATTGGCGTCAAAACTAGAAGCAATTCCGATTTTCTCTGAAAGGGTAAGCACTTTGCATATTTTAAGGGTAGCAGCAACTGACACTTTGTATACGTATTTTGTAGATTCGGATCGTTGACTTTGCATGCAGATCACTACTTAGTGACACTGCGTTGGCAGAGGCAATAGCAAAGCTATTTGGGCAGCAAGAGGAAGTCATGACTGTTGACCCAGCTATATGGGGGTATCGTGGAGAGAGGAAATGTGAGCATTCCAGACGAAGAGTTAAAGCACTTGTTCAGTTGTATTACTGGGCCAATTATACTGCTTCCAGTGAGCTGTAACGGCACGCACTGGTGCGGTATCATGATCAACACAGCTGAGACAACTATCAAGTACTATGATTCCATGAGCAGCAGCTACACTGGTACCCTTAGAGTACTAGCGCACAAACTTGTGCAACACATGTCGGCTACACCAGGACGTTACAGAGTGGTTCCCTATGTTGCGGATGCTGAAGTCCAACTAGACAGCTACAACTGTGGGGTGTACGTTCTGCTTGCATTCGAAACGTTCTGTAGCGGAGAAAGCACAGGTGAATTGAGTAAGAAGGCACTGCAGTACCAGCGTTATCGCTACTTGCAGATGTGCATGTGAAGCAATACACTTTGTTTAACTTGAATTATTTAGTTGCTGTTAAAACACATTGTGTCGGAAACATCACAGAAAGGTTGGATTCGTCCTTGAGGTTAACATCGGCCTTGAGGATGACTTTGCTCTAAAAACACTAAGTGCTCGTATCCGGATTATACAGCATATACAAGAAGGGTGAATTTCTTTGTCGGGCACAATCGGTCACGTCGGTGGTCAGTCGGTCACGAATGGCTCGTCTTCGTACCTTTCAGTCGGTCACAATAACGCCTGCCATTACGGAAAGTAAAAAAACTGCCGGCGTAATGTTCCATGTCATACTACTAACGTTTTCGTGGGAAATGCCTGATGCCGAGTTTCCAGATATTGAAAAATTCAGGCGATTCTGCGGGGCCCAAAAAACTGAATTCGGAATTACTACAGCGATGGCGCTCTCTCGGAATGAGTAATCGTTTGGCCTGGTTAAAAGCTTCGTACACTCTGGTTGCTTATACAAGTGTTTGGCCTTCTGTAGCCGCACAACTTTGTCAGTACAGCCATGTGTGTAATTGACGCACATGCTGCCGAACTGTACTGTGATACCGTACTGTACGTATTACGAAGTAGTACCGATATTAGTGATTGGATACTTTAAGAAGCATGTTTCCTGTTCATAATTTAAAAAAGAGTATGCAACCGTTATAACTAGTTTGCACTGCTCGCCACAATCGGGGTAGGAAGTTGAAGGTTGCTGCGCAACAGCAGTAGCGACTCAATAGCTAGGCCTTTTCGGTCGTCGTGGGCATCATGCTCTTGCTTGTGATCGGCCAAATAGTGCCACTCCATTCCTGCATGGATAAAAACATCTTAGAATATCGCATCCGCGTTATTGATTCACTAGATGATCTTCATACCGGGATGATCGGGCCCAGATCAACGTCGTCTGTATCCCAGCTGACGATTTTGTGCACTGCGGGAATCATGTGGTCGAGCACAAACACAAGCGCCAGGGTGATCTGACCCAGCACGGCGTCGCCGAGCTCCATGGGTGTGTGTGGCTTGTACATCATTCTCTTATGCTTTTCTCTCAAGTTTTGTTGGTCTTGGTCTGGATGACGCAAATTGGTAACTGAGTCTCAAAGGCACCCATTTCATTGACCACCATTCGTGATGAGCATGTGTAATTATTATAGCAGCATAGAAATGATTAACGTCAACTTCAGCCTGCGAAAAACCCACTTGCCAATCGCCTCTTTTGTAGATTTCAAGAAGATCTTTCATTTAGCAGAGCGATATACACATTGCGTCATCATCGCTTTAAGTTGTGACTGTTGCTGCGATGCTTCAAAAAAACTTCTTCAACAAAATATGGGAATTCGTTTTTTGCGTTGGTAGTGCCGTGTCGGTGGGCCATCGTGTCGTCGGACGCGAAGCGAACAGGTGACGACGGCGACCATTTTGAAGCGCGTTGAAACAAGTGCCACGTCGGAGTCGTGCCAACTGGGAAGTATGTCGTATGACTCTCGCTTTTTCATAAAGGCTCTTTAGGTCGAGCGATCCAGGCTAAAAAGTCAATCGCCGTCAACTGACCGGTCCTGGAGCTATCTCCGATACAGTAGGCGTTGCCGACGACGAAACGCCTGACACAGTGACGTGTGCAGCATGTTGCCCTTCCGTGGCCCCGCGAATGGTGGCAATCCGCGATCAAGTTTATTGCATTCTGTTTCGTCAACACTTTTCACCTTTTATCTCATGTTTATGTTGTAGAATTTAGCGCTAATTACAAAAGCGACAACTTCAATTATGAAAATTCGGACGCATCTCGTCGATAACAAGGAGAAACATTGTGTCGCATTAGATCTACTCTATGGCGATACACCACACGCTATATATACAGTGTACACACCACCACCAGGTATTATTACCCCGTACACGACACTTCTGTCGTGACGACGAGAAAACGATGCGTCTGGAGAGACGCGTTTGCTTGAAGTTCTTCACAGTTTTCCACGTAAGCTGAAGTTGATGTCCGTAGCTGAGACACAGTCGAGCGTCCCGCAATGCAGTCTCTATGTTACGGGACGCAAAAGAACGCCGCGATCCAGAAGGTCGACGTGTACTAATTCACAAAGCTGCCGTCTTCAGACTCAGTTACCAATTCCCGCCAAGACCAACAAGACTCCGAAAAGAAGAACACTACTTCAAGAGAATGCTGTACAGACCACACACACCTATGGAGCTCGGGGATGCCGTGATAGGCCACATCACGAGTGCATTCGTGCTTGTGTTCGGCTTTATCGTCCCCGCTGTACACAGCGTTGTTAGATGGGAGACCAACCTCAGTCCCATCGTTCCGGTACGATAAACTGCACCACTGACAAATCGGCTGGACTAACGTCAAAATTATGTTTAATTAAAGAAATGGGCTGGAGACATAAGCCCAGTCAGCAAAAACAAGGCGCTCGATTCGCTGCCCCGCCACTAATTTGGCTTATTAATAGCTCGTGTCGGGTACTGGTACTGTTTCACTGCGCGACGACGGTACCATCAGCGCAAGGAGTCTGAATCAACTCGACCTTAACAGCGACTGCCCGCTTACATACTGCTTTAATTTATACTTTTTAAACATGCGCTGCTTTGGCCCTGTAGCACCTAAAAAATGTTGTTGTGCTTTTTTGGGGAGCTAATTCAAGTACTCTACAAAAAAGCGCTTTCGAAAACGGTATCTTAAAAAAAAAAAGCAATAGGAGCTTTGATGTCGCTTTTAAGTCTGACGTTGAAAAGTGCTCGCTTAACTGAGGGTCGCTCTTAACCACGCCATGGCACAAAATGCTGTGATCCGATTGGATGAGCGCTTGCTAGGGCTAGAGTTTAAAGTAAATAAAATGACAGGAAGTGCCACGGACATTCGCAAGTGTCATGGCAAGGGGCAATTGCCATGTGCCATGCTACTTTTATTTGCATTAATGAATATTTTAAAAATAGTTTTCATGATGGCACAGTGGCAGGTCTATTCGTAACCACGCCATGCCATGGCTCAATCTCTAGTACCATGGCATGGCACACGTGGCAGTGGCTAAGAGCCACCCTGAGAAAAAAAACTTTCTGTTTTTCTAAAAGCACTTTGATTTCGAAACACTTTTTTCAATGACATTTTATCAAATCATTGCGATTTAAAATAAAAAGGAATTCCAAAGGTGTTAAACAAAGCGTTTCTTTTTGAAAAAACGACTCTTAATTATTTTGGCTTTATAATATGATCAAATATTAATTGAACCCTTTTTTTCGAAAGCGTTAAAAAATCGAGCTCTTACCAAACGGTTTTTCGCTTAATGGTCAGCCAGCCATCCGTCAAACCGACGTCTACCACAAACATCAAGATGACCGACTCCGCCGGTGCGAAAATGAACGCTGCGACCATCGCCGAGCCCTTCTGCTTGGCCGTGCGCCAGTATATTGAGCAGGACATGGGTGGCGTGGGTCCCAAGCTCGTGGGTTTGCTGGCTCACGGCCCAAGAAGTACGCCGAGTGGACGGGCAAGACCTGTGCACGCGACGGCATCCGCTACGAGCTGCGCGAAGTGCCCAAGGACGGGCTGCTGGAGGCTTTGGAGAAGGCCAACAAAGACTCGGATGTGCACGGTATTCTCGTGTACTACCCGTGCTTCGGCGCCTTCCCGAGCTTCTTCGGTGGCACCATGGACGATTTTTTGCGCGACAGCATCAGCATTAAGAAGGACGTGGAAGGACTGTGCCAACTCTACCGTGGCAACTTGTACCGTAACATCCGCTACGTAGACGACGAGAAGACGCAAAAGTGCGTGCTGTTTTGCACACCTTTGGCAATTGTCAAGATCCTCGAACACCTTGGCGTTTACGACAAGACCAAGCCTACTGGCAACCACTTGTCAGGTGTTAACATCACGGCTATTAACCGTAGTGACATTGTCGGCCGCCCATTGGCTGCTATGCTTGCGAATGACGGCGCTGACGTGTACAGCGCCGACATTGACTCGCTGTACCTATTCCGTCGCGGTAAGCTCATCCCGAGCGAAGAGACGCAGGAGACGGCGTGTAAGA
>NW_003303677.1:480940-484543 GCF_000142945.1 Phytophthora infestans T30-4 | reverse complement strand
CAGTTAGAACATGGCGGCCAACGCAACTTCAAACTGAAGTTGCAGCTGGGCGGGTGTTGACACTGGTACTGACTGTGCAGTGTTGACACCCAAGGTCGAGTGTGCATTATCACCAGAAGCAAGAAGAGGCCCATCAGTTGCTGAAAATACTGGATAATGTTGGACGCTTGGGAAGTAGTCAATAACGCGTTGTTTAACAGCGGCAGGAGCATCTGGGCAGCTCTTAAGGTGACGTTGCATGTTCGTCCCCGGTTGGGCACTGCGGACAATCGCTCTGCAATAGTTACACTCAGCATGCGGCTTCGACGACCCATCCGTCACCTTTTCGAAGTAGCTCCAAAGCAAGTGCTTTGGGCGTCCGGGCCGCCGGGCAGCTCCAACACGCGGTGTTCGTACTTGAACAAATGGTGAAGCTGTAACTCGCCGAGAAACAAGTCTAGGAGATCGACGTGGCTGGGGCGAGGTCATCCGCTGGCTGTAGGGAGACACTGGTTCCGTGTCGTGATCCTGCTGATAGTGATGGTTTCGAGTAATTTCGAAAATATTTAAAACGATTTGCTTGTGCAGTATTAATTGCGAAATTGCTCAAAATAGATCAAAACAACCCTAGGTCGACCGCTTATCAGAATGTTGATCACGCTGCATTCTGTTCTGGCATCTCTCTCTCGAGGGCTTCATGGCTTTCTGGATAAGAGTGCACCCGTGCCCAGTCTGCAGCCTCCTTCTGAGCGGCGTGATGATTAACGTAGATGTACGCTAGCATATCGACCTTCTCTGTCGTCAGCTTGTTGCGCTTCTTGGAATGGATGAAATCCATGATGCTCCATGCTCGCTCGCTTGCCGCCGAGGACGTCGGTATTGCAAATACGAGCTTGGCGATCTCCCACAGCAACGGATACTCATTTCGGTTAGAAGACCACCAGTCCTGAGGATCCGCTCCCGCATATATCGCTCTCTTTGCAGCTGGCCGCCGCCGCTTCTTACCAGCAAAGCGATACAAAGCTTGATTGAACTGATTTCTAGTCACTCGTAAGCGCGTAAGTATACCAGTCCTTGTTGCAAACGCACATCCTTGCTCGATAGTATCACCTTCGTCGGAGCCGACAAAGCGATTCAGGTCAGTGTGGGGGTCTAGGAGAAATGCTAACCCTGCAGCGTCAGTGTGCACAAAATCCCAGCGATATTCAACACACGCCTTGATTGACGCTTGTAGATCCGACTGTTCAGTCTCAGTGCCGTAAGCAGGGTGGTTTAGCAGCTCCTAAAACTGAGAATAAACGCGTGAGATTGGACAGTTGTCTGACTCGAGCTCACGAAGGGTTTGAATCACGGGGTCAAGAAATCCCACAACTTGTTCAAGCTTATTCCAAAATCCCCGATCTTTGATATTTCTTCTCACTTGACGGCATTTTTCTTTAGCTGTTGCGCTTGAGGCAGAATTCCGGATTAAATCTGAAAATTGCGGCTCCAAATACAGTTTTTTAGCACGTTCTTATTCTCGAGCACCCGGGATAGACATACGTGGAGAGAATACCAACGCGTGCTGACGGGTACAACCAACGCTCTGTGATGTCCGTTTAGCGTCTCGCTCAGTGTTGTTTGAAACTGGCTAAGCACGGCGTGATGGTCTCGGACATACGTGGTAATAGCAAGTGCTTTGGTTTGAGCAGCTTTGAAGAAGTCCAGCTTGAACAAGTCCTCAACCAATAAATTCAACACGTGAGCAGATCAACCCTCCCTGTAAAGATTGATCGAGATCTCTCCAATATTCCTCTTGCAGCCTCCATATTACTAGCGTTGTCTGTCAGTATTCCAGCAATTACGGCCCCTGTTTCCCGTTCGACTTCATCAATAACTCTACCTAGATGTTCTGCCAAATACTCGCCCGTTTCTGAATCCGTGCCAAGTGCTAATGAAGACCAAAACATGGACGGCATTCCCGGAGCCACGACCATAAAGTTAATAATGGTTGGATAATACATTGGCCAGATCCTACAGCCTAGTGAGCTTTTCCTATACACGTGCAGATCCAACAGGTTAACCGAATTCTTCGTGGCACATGTCTCCCGCCAAGCGTACCGGCAAATCGCCGGGCACGGCCCCATCCACCACCCCTCCGGTCAGTCCGTCTTCCATGTCGCCCACCGATCTGCGGGTTTTAGCCCAGGCTCTTTCCGATCAGGTGCAAACCCTGACGGCGGAGCTCCAGACGGCTCAAGATGCCCAAGACCAAGCTGCGTCTCTGCACACTACCCAACTTCAGACCTTGCGGGCCCAAGTCCATGACCAGGCTATGGAGATCCAGGGGTGGGAGCACCGTGCGGCCTCCCATCGAGACATCGCGTGAACGTCGGTTCTCAGGTGAAACAGTGACAGACGAGCCATTGCAAACGCAGACCTTTTCTGCTGGAGACGATGATATAGTTCCTACACCACCTCCTTCTCCTACCTTTGAGTCACCACCTCCTTCTCCTCCGTCTACTCCAGCACCTGAACCAACCTACACAACCGTTCGCACGGTAACACCGCCTGTGTACGTACCACCTCCAGTCGTGCCTCGCGAACCATTGTCTCAGCCAACTCAGCGAAATCTCACTCTTGACGAGACGCTGGCGTTGGTGAGAGGAGAACGCGAGCGAGACCAGCGAGAACGTCGAACAAGAACTATTCTCCAACCTGTTGGGTGAGGATACCTTCGCGGTGTATACCGACCATGCATCGCTGAGGACAGCGATGAAGCGTTCTCATCTCTCCCAGCGGATGGCCCGCTGGCTTTCGTTCTTCTCTGAGTACAACTTCGTTGTCCACTACAAACCCGGCAAGAACAACATTCTCGCCGACGCTTTGTCTCGGCGTCCCGACTACGACCCACGCGGTGCATTGGGTCGACAAGCTTCGCTGGATGAAGACGATGTAGACGAGTGTGCCATGTGCGAGGCGACAGGGGTCAACCTGACGAGCGTCTCCCCGGTAATGCTACTTCGCGACGAGATCCGAGCTGCTTACGAACATGACTCGACGTGCTCCAGTATCCTGAAGCATCTCCGCTCTCCCAGAACCGACACACTGGGAGCCCTTTCCCGCTCTGTACAAAACAAAATCCACCGATATCGTCTCGAGGACGAGCTGCTGACGTACAGCATTGACAACGTCGATGCCCCACGTGTCGTTTTCCCTAAACAACCCCGATTTTGGCGCTCCAGAGATATATTCCATGAATTTACATGGATGGCCCCGCTGGGGCGTTTCTTTTGCGTTGGGGGAGGAGACATTTCTTTCCGCCCCTTGTGTCACGCGACTTTTATTGGCCACACCTGTACAAATGGGTACGTAAGTGGGTGCGCACCTGCGAGACCTGCCAGCGCGGTGAAACCTGCCTAGTCTTCGCAGGCTCCCTTGCGTCCTCTACCAGTGGCCATTGAGGCCTGGCGCTCGGTGTCGATGGACTTCATCTTCGGGCTCCAACCCGATGCTAAAGGACGCTCAGGTGTCTTGGTGTTCGTAGACCGCTTCAGCAAGATGGTCCACCTGATTCCGGTGTCGGATGCGATCACCGCGGCAGATACCGCGGTGCACTTCCTTGATGCCGTCTTCCGTCATGAT
>NW_003303677.1:471350-480840 GCF_000142945.1 Phytophthora infestans T30-4 | reverse complement strand
AAACCCTATTTCCGACGTGAAAACCTCGTCGTCCAAAAATAATTCGTATCGAAAAACCTCGGCGCCATACAAATGCAGAGCTTCAGTGGGAAAGTTGGCAAGTTCCCACTCAAATGAAACACCTTGTGGCGTGATTGATGAGTTTCCCACGGGGTTCACAATGTGCACGGAAACATTCGAGATATCGTACGCCGAGAACAGTTCCTCGTAGTTCGGTAAGGGGAACACTACAGGGTGAAAGAAGCTGTACACACACGCAAGGAGGTACGCAACTAACACCGTGGCAACTCCCCCCACAAACAGAAGCTCTTGCTGGGTGGGAACACCATTATTATTTCGCTTCTTCTTGGTCTCCGTCAAACGCCCCTTGCTCTTTGCCACCGCTCGATTTCCTGTCGACTCTGGACGTCCCTTAACCACAGCCTTTGAGCTCTTCTTTTCCCTCTTCGGCGGTCTTTTATCTTCTTGTTGCACGCCATCGTCTGGATCTACATTCGGATCAGCGCAGTCGTCCTCGTGCTCCGCCTCGGCGATGTGAGCGTTCTTGCCTTTCATGCTGTTTTTCGATTCCGGATCTTTCATGCAAATCTCCTGCTCGATTGCCTCCGGATGCGGAGTGTCTGCCGAATTGCCATCATCCTCCGACTCGCACGAGGTCACCTCGGATGTGATAGTGTCTAAATCGCTGCTGCTACTGGCGTCCGCTGTTGCACTGACGGCTGTGTGAGGTTCGACGTCGCTGTCGGACACGGGCTCCCGAGGTGGGAGGTCGTCTACACCCTCGACCTCATCTCTCGATACAGTATTGCCGTGCTCGGGTGCATCCAGCGACGACATTGAGCCCAACAGGAAAGCGAGCACTGCGTCGGATTCCTTGCCACTCATTTGAGCCGCCAGCGTATCTTTTCCGTAGAAAAAAGATATTGCCAAAGGTCGTGGGAAACTCCACTAAGTGCGAGGTGCTGTGAATCGTTTGTGAATTATGAAGCCACACAATTCTTTGGTGTAAATCGATGCAGTCTGGATCCGCAAGTGGATTTCGGTCCATTTTCGCCTTGATTGTTGAGGCTACCGACATTATGGCTGGTGACAAACCATCTTCGTCTAATGGCAGCGACGAAGAAGAAATAACAGCATGACGGCATTAAATCAGCATGTTTCGTTCACGAACTCTGAAAAGGTGTTGCTCGGACGGCATTACAGCACTGCCCCCCTTTTTGCGGGGGTGGACCAAATAGGTTTGCAAATAAACCTGATTTTAGCATTCAAATTAAGTTACATTTGGAACTAGAATCATCATATCCGGAAGTTTATAAAAGGGTCAAGCAAGGGCACGAAAACGGGGTGCAGGACTGAAAGCAGCTGAGCATTTTGCTCTCATTGAATAAAACAGAACCCATTAAGGGAAGATTTGTTAAGTCAGAACACCTATTTTTCACTCGAATGGACCCAGTTCTTTTCACCGTCATGTCGCGAGTCGACGGGGAAGAACTAAGTCTTCGTGATGGGTGCGCGGGTGGCGCGTACCACGGGGACTTAGCCCCTGAGAGTCTTCGCACTCTCGAATCGGCGAAGAGCAGCGGCGGGTTGCTCGTAGTACACGGATGTGTACGGGGATACGATCATCCATTTCGAATCTTGATCGATTCTGGGGCGTCGAAGAATTTCGCACGCCGCCAGACGGTTGCTCGCAACAGCAACAAGTTGCTCGATGATTTGAGAGAATGCAAGGGCAACGGGACGGTGTCAGTGCGACTGGCCGACGGGAAGGTCGTCACTGTCCTCAACGTCCAAGTGGATCTGGCCGTCAAGTTTGAAGACTTTGACAGCCTCGAACAGCTCACTGTTCTCGATATGGATCCATATGATATGATCCTGGGCATGCCCTGGCTTGAGAATCACGAGCCCTGGTTTGACTGGCGAGGCAAGGCAATCGGTGCCAGCCGCCCTGCGCAGTCCGACAGAGCGTTGGTGAGTCATGTTCCCACCTCTGTCAGGACCCGGGGCGCCCGCAAGGGCTACCAGGGTACCAAAGCATCCGGCAGATGCTTGGGAGTCGTCGACGTATATGACGACTCCGAGGATGTTTTGATGGTGGCGGCGCCCAGAAGAGGCGCTGACCAGGTGGGTAACTTAGGTCCACAGGCGGGTAACTTAGTTTCGCGACAGCTGCAGCTGTCACGAACACTGAGAACAGCGTGTTCAGAGTGGGTAACACAGTGCCACACGCGGTCGCCCAGACCTTAACTGAAGAGGAAGACGTCGGATACGCTTCCTGTGTGGGTAGCACAGTGCCACACGAGGCCACGAGTGCCTCGGATGCCGTAGCGCCGACATCCCTAGACGTGGGCAGCAAAGCTCCACGTCACGGTCGCCGTCGTCAACGACGCCGCCGCCGCCTCAAGTCGGATCCGAACTTCGTTCAGATCGACGTCGCTTCAAGCGACTCGGAGTCCAGGGCTCGGGCTCCTTTGACAAGGCCGGTGGAAGCGTGCTATCACATCTTCGATGGCGAGACCGGTGTACCCGTCAAGGCATCTGGTGTCCACTTGGAACCGTTGCCAGAGGTGGCAGAGATACTGAACCTCGAGGAAATGACGGCTGAGTCTTTTCTAACCAACCCAAAGCTGGAGAGATTGCTGAGATGGTGCTCATGAAACCTGAGATCACTCGAGAGGAGCTGAACTCCTCCTCGGTCTCGGACGAGAACGTCCTGGAAGACCTAAACAAGCAGCGTCAGACGCGCTTGGGTTCTGAGATCTTTAAGAACCCCAAGGAGCCAGTGTATCCTTTGGTGACGGAGTATGCGGACGTCGTGAACAAACACCCACCGACCCAACTCCCACCGGATCGAGTCGTACGGCACAAAGTATTGTGTCACGAGGCAATGGCCTCTCCCGCGCGAACAGTGCGAGGTCATTGGTGCCTTCTTCGCCGCGAAAGCGAAGGCAGGCATGGTGCGGGAGTCGAAATCCCCGCACTCGACGCTGCCTTTCTGCTTTCGGAAGCCGAACGGAAAGTGGCGTCTGGCTCACGCTTATAACAAGTTGAACAGCGCAACGGTGCCAACCCAAACTCTAATCCCACGAAAGGATGTGTTGTTAAACAGCATGACCGGGAGCGTACTGTACAGTGCGCTGGATTTGGTAGACGGATACTACCAAATCCTAATGCGGGAGAGTGACATCCCGCTCACCGCGGTAAGCACTCCAAGCGGCATGCTTTGGGAGTGGCTCGTCATGCCGCAGGGCTTGTCTAACGCCCCGGCGACGTTCAATCGCCTGGTGACGCAATTGTTCCGCCCTTTGCGTACCTTCGTACAGACGTACTTCGACGACATATTCGTCCATAGCCGTACCGAGGGAGGCAAGACGGCCACGGAGGTGCATCTAGGACACCTTCGTCGAGTGAAGGACGTAATGCTAGCGAACAAGCTCTACGCCAACATCGACAAGTGCATTTTCGCGTCACCAGAGATTAAAGTTCTCGGTTGCTTCGTAAGCAACGTGGGCGTTCGGGCTGACCCAGACAAGGTCAAGGCCATAGCAGCATGGCCGACGCCCCGATCCCTGAAGGATCTTCGAAAGTGGTTGGGCTTGGCCAACTGCCTTCACAAGTACAGCGCAGGGTACACGGACTTCACTAAGCCCTTGTCGAGCCTCCTTCAGAAGGACGTCGACTGGCGCTGAAAGCAAGAGCACCAGGATGTTTTTGACAGCATCAAGGCCAGTCTCCAAGAGGCCCCTGTCCTGGCCCTGCCGGACGAGACGAAGCCGTTTAGCGTCGTCTGCGATGCCTCCGATTACGCCATCGGATGTGCATTGCTGTAGGCCGATACGGCTGGACACGAACGAGTCATTCGTTCCAGTCCAGGCAGCTCAAAGCCGCCGAGCGGAACTACCCTGTCGACGACAAGGAGCTCCTGGCAATGAATTATGCCCTTGTGAAGTATCGTGTTCACCTTCTGGGCTCTAGGCCCTTTGTGATCTACACAGACCACGCGTCCTTGAGGACGGCGACCAATTCGCCTCACCTCTCCCAAAGGACGGCGATGTGGCTGTCCTTCTTCGCGGAGTACAACTTCCGCGTCGAGTACAAGCCGGGCAAGCTCAACGTGCTTGCGGACGCCCTCTCTCGGCGTCCTGACTATGAGTTGGCCCACATCACGCGGGTGACAACGGATCTATATGATCGGATACGCATGGCGCATCGGGGCGATGAGGTTGTCGCGCCTATCGTCAAGTTCCTTATGGCAGGAACGAGCGCGAAGTCCGACTGGCTCTCGTCGCAACAGCGCTCACGGCTCCACCGATATGAGTTGAATGATGGCCTCCTCTATTACTGGGTGGAGCCCGATGATCCTCCACGGGTGGTCGTACCCAACGACGAGGATCTGAAGTTCGATATCCTTGCGGAGGCGCACGACGCGCTCTCCAGCGGCCACTTGGGCCGCGAGAAGACCTTTCTGTCGGTCTTTCAGTCTTTCTGGTGGGCCTACACGTACAAGTGGTTCGCCCGGTACGTTAATACATGCGAAATATGTCAGCGGGTCGAACCCGCAGGACACTCTTCGGCTCCACTACAGAGCATGCCCGTATCGGCTGACTGTTGGCAGTCATTGAGTCTTGACTTCATCTTTGGGCTTCCCGCCGACGGACACGGCAACACCGGGATTTTGGTGTTCGTGTGTCGGCTGAGCAAGCTGGTACATTTTGCTCCGGTTCTCGTCATTGTTACGGGCGAACAAACCGCAAGGTCGTTCGTAGATGGCGTGTTCCGCTATAACGGACTCCCGGAGACGATTGTTTCGGACCGAGACTCGCGGTTCACGGCTGTGTTTAAAAAAGGCTGTTTCCTTTGAGGGGAACTCGTCTGCAGATGTCCAGAACGGACCATCCGCAGACAGACGGTCAGAGCGCGTTAATAGAGTGCTCGAGGACACTCTGCGCAGTGTGTGCGCGGCAGCACCACGTACGTGGTCAACGCAGCTTCCAGTTGTTGAATTTGCGCTCAAGAACGCGGTGCACGCGTCCACAGGGTTCACGCCGTTCTACTTGAACTGCTTCCGTCACCCCAGAGTGCCTCTCACTCTTCGAGGAGACACTGACTCCTCTATTCTAAGTGGGGGAGAGGCTCGGAAAGCCCTTTCCTCCCAGGTCTCGGATGTGAGACCAGTTTCGCTGCGGAAACAAGTGGAATCCTTTATGGATACCAAGCTGAGCGATGTTAGCAGGGCTCGCGATGCCATGACAGCGGCTCAAGATAAACAAAAGGAGTACTCCGACAAACATGGAAGAGGAAACTTAAGTGTATTTAAAGTGGGGGACTTAGTGTTGCTGGACACGAGGAACGTACCTCTTGACACTATCAGCTCTGTCGGAAGCAACAAGCTGACGCACCGCTTCATCGGATTATTTGCAGTCCTGGCCAGACATGGTGCGTCGTACACCATCGACCTGTCAAAGTCAATGACGATGCCCCGACGTTCTACGTTGGACGTCTTAAGCGGTACTTTGATCCGCAGGGGGTTGCTGACTCGCAGACCCACCTTGACCCAGCTCCTCGAAGCGAGGGCCGGTCACAGACGTCGACGACGGCGTCGAAGCAAGCACGCAAGCCTCGGTCGGAGCGGCAAGGCTGCGGTCACGAACGGACCCCGGCGCCATACGCCGAGTACGCACCATACGCGTACGTCAGGGAGTGTGCCGCAGGCGGCTCCGGACGTGGCAACAGAGTCTCGATCCGTCGGATCATGCGAAAGGCCTCGTCCAGATCGGACAAAGAGGCCCGGCGATCCACCCGCAGATGCAGGCTCGCGACCTCACGCTCCAGCAGGTCCAGGCGACCCGCAAGACGAGCGAGCTCACACTGATTCCCGGGCTGGGCGGCATCATCACCGCCAGTCCCAAGGGCAAGTGCAATCTCGAGCACGAGGACACGTTGACGGAGGCGGTCAACCTCAAGGCCCTGTGTCGGACCCGCAGTCGGAGCACTCGGACGAGAGGGGCGTTCGGGAGGCGCCGAGTACTCATACTCGTACGAGGGCACCTCCGCCCCTGCTTGACCGGAATGGAGAAGTCCACTTCCACGTCGAGCGGATCCTCCAGGAGCAACGGCGTCGCGGTAAGCGACAGCTCCTCGTGAGGTGGAGGGGTTATGCCCACTCCAAGAACTCGTGGAAGCCGATTGAACGGCTCCTGATTGACTGCCCGAAGGCCGTCGCAATCTGGGAACAGAAGCGGCGGTAGCTTCATAAGTAGTCCGGAGCTTCTTGCCCGAACGAGGTACGGACGATGAATACATTCCGTACCCGCGCTGATCGTGAGCGCTGGAAGCCGCACGCTTCATGATGACCGTTGGCTGCATGCGCTTGCTAACCAAGTCGGCAAACCTCACACGCAGATCACGCTGGCCCAGGATGCAAGACAGCAGCAGATCTTCATGGAGTTCCCGTAACTCCGTGGGTGAGTACTTAAGAGACTCCACCCAAGCCCAGAACATGTCCGCACAAGAACCCCACGTGGGAGATATATCGGGCATAACCCAGGGGTATCCCCAAAGAGGATAGAGACCACCCCGGGATTCGGGCTTCTTACGACAAGTCGTGAAGTCCTTAAGGGGAATGCGGTGTGGCGCGAGAAGCACACACCGAGCAGCCTCCAAGTTGTCAGCGAACAACTGTTCTTTCTGAACTATGGCACGTTCGTAGAAGTGTGGCCGCCCACAAGGCCACGAGAAGCGACGAGAAGTTCTAAGAAGAGGTCAGCCCCAGAGCTCTCCTCGGGAGGCCAATACCCTCTTAAGTTGATGGCAGCTCCCTAGCAGACGGGTGCCACCACCGAACCCCCACGCACACGCTGGGCAGCTCGGGAAATCCTCCTGCTGCTGGTCGGGGTCATTGGAGACCTCGCGGGGCTCAGAGATAGCACCCTCCTCCTCCTCTTCTTCCTCCTTCTCCTCCTCTGAGTCGAAGATACTCGGATAGGAGTGCTAAGTCTCCTTCCACTCGCGGACTAGAGACTTAGAGGCTGTACGCTTCTTTGAGGGCTTGGTGCCTTCGGCTTTAGAGGCCTTAGCACGCGCAAGACCCTCGGCAAGCGAGAGACGTTTGCGAGGATTCTCTTCCTCATCGCCACCGACTTTGGGAGTGCCCTTAGCCTTGACGGCCGGACTCTTAAAGCACACAGACATCCTGGGACTGTGATCACCTTGATCACTAGCGAGCGACTGCACGCGGTCATCCATGTGCTCACTGGGCACTGGGATGTGCCCTCCCACAGAGCCCACAGGAGCATCGTGCGTGCTCTCGGACTCGGCTTCGTCCTCACTGCCAGAGTCGAACTCGCGTTCTACGAACCGAGAGCTCGGACGATTGTCTGGAGAGGCCGAGGGCGACGGACTGCGGTGCTTGTTTGCGCGCTTGCCCGCAGCCGCGTTACCCGAGGAACCGATTGCCTCCGAGGCCAACTGAGTAGCCTCCTTAAGCGCCGAGCCTTTGCCATGAGGCTTAGTGCTTTTGGCTTGCGCCTTCCCGGCAGCAGCCTTCAAGCGTGTCTTCGCACCGCCCTTTGCAGTGCCACGAGGCATGGTTAACGGGCAAAGTGGAGACCAAGAAGAAGAGCGCACAGACTGCTGCTCAAGGCTTTTACTGTGAAGTGAGCCTCCGCCGCGCTCGCGCAGACAAGTCAATGGTTTTCGACTTTGAAAATAAAAGTTTGTGACGAACACCTCTTCATTCTAATTGGTCGGTAAACCAAACCTAAGTTTGGGGGGGGGGGTAACGGGGTACGTAGCACTAAGTGTACCCTGGTTACATGAAGTGTGACACGTCATACTTCGGGATATTTGGTACAAAGTACCAAGGTCCTCCAAAGCCAACCATTGGTTGATGACATTGCATTCTATAGGTGACTTATAGTTTGTACTAAACTTAAGCTTTATCTACCTTTAAATATACTCAGTTTACATTCTACCTTAATTAGGTCACTTCGCTCTCTTTTAAATAAAGAGGGGACCTGTGAGCTGCATTTCACTGAGAGTTTGTATACTCTCGAAAGATAACTTTCTCTAGCGCAAGGTGCTGTGTGACCCCGTCACAGGAGCTAAGTACCGGAATTTACGGCTTTTCTGCAGCCTGTGTAAAAAGTACCTTTCAAGTCAAAACCTTTAAAACGGCGAAAGGCGTAAAATCTTGCACAAGATACTCTTGCCCATTTGAAATCGCCGCTTTTTCCACAATAGTGTGAGGATTGCGCGCTGTAGCTGGGACACTTTTTTATGCCAAAAGGGTTAATGCTGTTGGTGCTGCAGACTTTTTACGAACCGCTGGTTGCAAAAACTCGATCGGGCTTAAAAATACGGTAAATTCCGGTAGTCATGCCCTGACTGGCTCCTAGAGTACGTACCAGGTGTCCACAAGAGTGCAGGTTGCAAAGTAGATGGCGACCGCCGTAGCGGACAGCACCCTTATCAGACGCATGGTGCAAAACACTTCGAGAGCTGAGAGCTTTTCGTGTAGAGAGCGAAATTAAGAAATGAATCAATTGATGATGCACGGAAGCAGGATGCACGTACCGGTATTTCATTCTGGTACACTCCTTTAAACACTTATTTCCCATCCTCTTGATTTGCAGTTATCTTCTTGGGCTTATTAATACAATGGTGCTCAGCGCCATGACAATCTGTGATACACACCTGCACAGTACTGTGGAGGTATAAATTAATTACTATATATTATAATAATATGAGACCGAAGGTAGGCTCCCGACATCGACTTTATTCGTACGTCTTGTAACCCCGGCTTAATTCAGTTCCTTTAGGTGAAATGTAAGCTTAACTGGGTCATCGATCTTGATCGAAAATAGCAGGCCGTGGGAATGATCGATAAAGAAGGCTCTCGCGGTTCCTTCATTCACGTGTGCGTAAGAATGGCTATACCACAGTTCGTCCACCATGTTGTTTCATTAATAACATGCCATACCATAAAATCTCCGACCTCCGACAACCTCCGACCTGTACATAAAGGGTGGCACATCTAAGTCAGTAACTCTTAAAACAAATATATTAAGTTTTCTTTTGTAACTGTGGGCCACATTGAAAATGTATTCACAAAAAAAAGGAGGGGGGCGATCTCGGGGCGGTAGCAGCGCGGTGGCAGTGCGGCAAGGCGGTGGCGGTGGCAGGGCGGTCTCAGTTCGGCGGCAGAGCGATGGCAGTGCGGCAGGGCGGTGGCGGTGGCAGGGCGGTCTCGGTGCGGTGGCAGAGCGATGGTAGTGCGGCAGGGCGGTGGCGGTGGCAGGGCAGTCCCAGTGCGGTGGTAGTGTGGCGGCTGATTGATGGCAGTTCGGCGGCAGAGCGATGGCAGTGCGGCAGGGCGGTGGCGGTGGCAGGGCGGTCTCAGTGCAGTGGCAGAGCGATGGCAGGGCGGCAGGGCGGTGGCGGTGGCAGGGCGGTCTCAGTGCGATGGCAGTGCGGCAAGGCGGTGGCGGTG
>NW_003303677.1:468821-469730 GCF_000142945.1 Phytophthora infestans T30-4 | reverse complement strand
GAAAATGCGCGTCTGGACACCCGGGTTTTCTGCTAGATTGCCCGAGGCGTACGTGGAGTGTTAGAACTGCCGCGGTCGATGGTGGTTCTGCGGGGGAGCGACCGTATTGCGGCAGGGCGGCGGCGGTGGCAGGGCGGTATCAGTGCGGTGGCATAGCTATGGCAGGGCGGTAGGACGGTGGCGGTGGCAGGGCGGTCTCAGTGCGGTGGCAGTGCGGCAAGGAGGTGGCAGGGAGGTGGCGGTGGCAATGCGGCGGCAGGTCGATGGCAGTTCGGCGGCAGAGCGATGGCAGTGCGGTGGCGGTGGCAGTGCGGCGAAAGATCGATGGCAGTTCGGCGGGAGAGCGATGGCAGTGCGGCAGGGCGGTGGCGGTGGCAGGGCGGTCTCAGTGCGGTGGCAGTGCGGCGGCAGGTCGATGGCAGTTCGGCGGCAGAGCGATGGCAGTGCGGTGGCGGTGGCAGTGCGGCGGCCGATCGATGGCAGCTCGGCGGCAGAGCGATGGCAGTGCGGCAGGGCGGTGGCGGTGGCAGGGAGGTCTCAGTGCGGTGGCAGTGCGGCGAAAGATCGATGGCAGTTCGGCGGCAGAGCGATGGCAGTGCGGCAGGGCGGTAACGGTGGCAGGGCGGTCTCAGTGCGGTGGCAGTGCGGCAAGGCGGTGACAGGGCGGTGACAGTGCGGCAACAGTTCGGCGTCAGAGCGATGACAGTACGGCAGGGCGGTGGCGGTGGAAGGGCGGCAGACAGGGCGGTGGAAGGGCGGCGCCAGGGCGCGGTGGCAGGATAAAGGCATGATGGTGGCAAGGCGGTGCACCGAAGGCGGTGTACAGTAGGTGGAAGCAGTTCGGTGCCCAAGAGGCAGCGAGCCGGAGTGCTTAAGAATTAATAATGCAATACATGTGCATTTAATTGA
>NW_003303677.1:465598-466812 GCF_000142945.1 Phytophthora infestans T30-4 | reverse complement strand
TTGCAGCCGCCAATAACGTGACAAGCCATTCGGCGGTCAGCATGGACTCGCACTACACGAAAAATCTGAGAGGGCTCACTCCGGACCAACGCGAGAAGCGCATGGCAGACGCCGCGGTAAGAATTGTATACGCATATGTACCTTCAGATATATATCAAAATAATAACAGCGGAATAATTTATATTTAATAATGGCTGCAATTTTCTAGGTTGTACTCCGCGCAACAATGCCCCCGGGCAACGAGGTGGTACAGGAAATTGATTCCGAATCGGATATAGAAGGTGATTCTGGTGTCGATGATTGCGTCGATCTGGTAGCGATCACCTGCGACGCAGAGGCGTACGGCGTAGTTTCACGAATCTGCCGCGGTACCGGTCATGACAAGCTGGCGGTGGCGCACGCACTGTACTTTTACAGTGGGTGCGCAAAAACACTGTTGCTTTCTTAAACGGGGGCGCTCCAGGGACGCTTTGGTGTGACCAAGATGATCAGCTCCTCAAGAACTCGTTGGATCTCCAACAGGCAAGTGAGATAACTGAAGCTGATGCAAAGCGTCGTGGGGTCTTTGAGGGCATGAAGGTCCCACGAAGCAATGCTTGTATTTTGGAGCGTGCATTGTTCCTAGGGTAAGAAAATATTCAATTCTTCTTTGCGAGTCAGTAATTGTGGCACTGCAAAGACCGGTGCTAAGACACGCTCCAAGGCTGCGGCCGGTAAGGCGCAAGCCAAGAGCACTAAGCCTCACGGCAAAGGCTCGGCACTCAAAGAAGCTACTCAGGTGGCCTCCAAGGCGATCGGATCCTCGGGTGACGCGGCTGTGGGCAAGCGAACAAGCAAGCGCCGCAGTCCGTCGCCCTTGGCCTCAGACAATCGTCCGAACCCTCGTGGAACGTGAGTTCAACTCTGGCAGTGAGGACGATGCCGAGTCCGAGAGCACACACGATGCTCCTGCGGCTCTGTGGGGAGGGCACATCCCAGTGCCCAGTGAGCACAAGGATGACAGCGTGCAGTCGCTCGCTAGTGATCAAGGTGATCACAGTCCCAGAACGTATGTGCGCTCTGAGAGTCCGGCCGTCAAGGCTAAGGGCGTTCCCAAAGCCGACAGCGATGAGGAAGAGATTCTCGCCAATGTCTCTCGCTTGCCGAGGGTCTTGCGCGTGCTAAGGTCTCGAAAGCCGAAGGCGCTAAGCCCTTCAAGAAGCGTACGGCCTCTA
>NW_003303677.1:463388-464569 GCF_000142945.1 Phytophthora infestans T30-4 | reverse complement strand
TCGACCATCATCTCGTGTTGTGGGAGCCCCTGCTCGACCACCGTCTTGTGCTGTGGGAGGCGCTGCTCAACCACCGTCTTGTACTGTGGGAGCCGCTGCTCAACCACCTCATCATCTACCTCGCGAAACCGCGAGGGCTCTTCGTCCAACAACGTAGCACAAGCCATGCAGAGAGGGCCATTGCTCGCTCTGTGCACTGCTTGTGTCGTTGCTGTTTTGTCGACGACTGTAACGTGGGGCCAGTCTCTTGGCGCCACCAAGAGGTGTGTGAAGACCTCGCTCACGTCGAATCCACGTCGACGCTTGACTGATTGGGCCATCCAGTCAATCTCTGGCTGATATCGCGCAAGCCAAGGGATGACCAGGATGCAGTCAAACGCGTAGTTCATCTCGATCACCAAGAAGTCGTCCTTGCTACGGAAGCCGTCGAACGTGTACGACAAAGACACGTCACGCCGCGCAACGCGGCGAGCCTTACCATCTGCGAGTTATACTTGGATCTCGCCCGGACCATTCCGGACGCGAACGTTCTTGGGTAGTACCGACAAACACGACGCGCGAAAGAAGTTGTTGGTCGCTCCTGAGTCAAGGAGCGCGCGCAGTGGTCGCCGGGCACCGGTGACGTGGAGGCTGACAATGATCAGTCTCGAGTCGCCCGGCGTAGTGGTGGCATTGGTTTGTGCTTGGAGCACGGGAGGTCTCGAAGGTTGGGCTGCCACCGGAGGGCCCGGTCCTTCGTTAAAGCCAGTAGGGCGCCCCGCACCTACTGCTCCTGGTCGTTTTTTGATTGAGCGTCCGAGGCGTGGTTCAGCGTCCACGTGAGATACGACGGTAGCTGGTCGCCGTGCATCCGCCCGCGCAAAGACCCTTCTTCCCACAGCGAAGCAAAGGATGGACCAATTGCCTTGCCCCAGCGCTCCGCGTTAGGGCTCGCGACGTCGATTGCTCGACGCGTTGAATGTGGCCATCTACATGTGATCCGAGGGTTGATTCTCGGGGCTTCGACAGGTTTTGGTTGCGGCGCACCATGCACGTGCCTGGTAATCGCCCCGCAAATCGCGGTGGCTGACAGCTCCTCTGGAGATGAGAGCTCAACTTCAGGTGATGGATTGAGGATTCGTGCCGTCGGGAATGCGGAACACAAATACCTTAGCCTTGCCAAGGCCAAGACTATATGGCTA
>NW_003303677.1:402663-462785 GCF_000142945.1 Phytophthora infestans T30-4 | reverse complement strand
CTCCATGCTGGTGGGCTATGATGTCAAGAAACAGGAGCTGGTGGCGTGTATTATCGACTATATCCACAAGTATGATTTCATGAAGATGATGGAGCACGCCGGCAAGCGATTGATCCAGGAGGAGGGCGAGATCACGGTGCTCAACCCGAAACACTACCGCAAGCGCTTTTGTCTGGCCATGAACAAGTATTTCGTCACCATCCCGTCGCGTTATACTAAGGTGACGACTGTTGTACGAAACACGGCATCCACCACAACTGTCGGTAGCACTGGTACAACTACCCAAGACGAGGACAAGGACAGAGACTTCATTCAACCTCCGTACAGCACCAGCACGAATGCCAGTAGTGTCAGCACGATCGCATCGGTTGTGGGCACTCATCGCCGCCAGCTTTGAGTCCGCGTCCGGAATGGTCCGGGCGAGATCCAAGTCAAACTCGCAGATGGTAAGGCTCGCCGCGTTGCGCGGCGTGACGTGTCTTTGTCGTACACGTTCGACGGCTTCCGTAGCAAGGACGACTTCTTGGTGATCGAGATGAACTACGCGTTTGACTGCATCCTGGGCATCCCTTGGCTTGCGCGATATCAGCCAGAGATTGACTGGCTGGCCCAATCAGTCAAGCGTCGACGTGGATTCGACGTGAGCGAGGTCTTCACACACCTCTTGGTGGCGCCAAGAGACTGGCCCCACGTCACAGTCGTAGACAAAACAGCAACGACACAAGCAGTGCACAGAGCGAGCGATGGCCCTCTCTGCATGGCTTGTGCTACGTTGTTGGACGAAGAGCCCTCGCGGTTTCGCGAGGTAGATGATGAGGTGGTTGAGCAGCGGCTCCCACAGCACAAGACGGTGGTCGAGCAGGGGCTCCCACAACACGAGACAGTGGTCGAGCAGGGGCTCCCACACAACGAGACGGCGGTAGAGCAGAGGTTCCCGCCGAACGATTCGGCGGTCGAGCACATTGGGCTCCCGTCAAACGATGCCGCGGTAGAGCAGGGGCTCCCGCGTGTTCCCGGCCCGGTCGAGTACGGTCTCCCGCGCCTAGAGGAGGGTGATGCATCGTCGAGTAGCAGTGCGTCAGACTCGAGCGTAAGCTCGAGGAAGTCGAAGAAGAAGTCGAAGCGACGACGTCTTAAACCTCGTCGAGACTACACGACCAGCGATAGCCCGCCGATGGAATCGGTCAGCGCGCTGGAGTACGTGGAAGGAGGCCCGAATCGGTCGCGCAGCATCGCAATCGCGAGCCCACCGCGCGAAGCGGCGGCGATCACACGCCTTCCAGGCTTGTCCTGAAAGAACTTTCTTCGGGACCTCAAGGCTGGAGACGTCGAGCAAGTATGTTTGGTCACCGAGGCAGTCTCGGTGGATGAGGCAGCAAATGCGGTCGCAACGGACAGTGTACGCTCACGTCCGCTAGGTGCTGAACCTAAGTCTGCTCGAGAGGAACGATTCCAAACGCAGTCTAGGGAGCCTTGCGGGAGTCAGCGAATCCCGTATACGACACCGCCTGCGAGTACGCCGACGTCTTCCCGGATGAGATCCCCGCCGAGCTACCGGCGGATCGTGGAGTTCAGCACGAGATCGACCTCGCGCCAGGTACGAAGTACTGCGTTACCAGACAATGGCCACTTCCGCGTGATCAAGTGAAAGCGATCGATGACTTCTTCGAGGGCCGCCGAAAGGCGGGTCACGTGCGTGAGAGTACCTCTTTCCATTCCAGTCCAACGTTCTGTGTGAAGAAAGCCACAGGGGGATGGCGTATCGTTCACGCATTCAACAAGTTGAATGATGCCACCATCCCCGCGCAGACTCCGATCCCTCGGAAGGACATGGTACTGGACTCCATGGCTGGCAGCGTCATCTACAGCGCCATCGACCTGACCGATGGATTCTATCAGATCCTGATGAGAACATCTGATGTACCTCTCACCGCCGTAAGTACACCGAGTGGGATGCTCTGGGAGTGGCTCGTGATGCCACAGGGCCTCAAGAACGCGCCTGCCACCTTCAATCGCATGGTCTCCCATGTCCTTCGCCCGCTTCGAGACTTCGCGCCGAGTTACTTCGACGACATCTTCGTGCACAGCCGCGCTGAGGGCAACTTCAGTGCCGTGGACGTACATCTGAAACACCTGAGACAAGTCTTCCAGGTGATGCGAGAGAACAAGCTCTACGCAAACCTGAAGAAATGTGTCTTCTGCGCACCGGAGATTCCGGTGTTGGGATGCTACGTGAGCAAGAGCGGTGTACGCGCGGATCCTGAGAAGGTATCGTCTATCTGTGCTTGGCCAACGCCGACAAGCCCCACTGAGTTGCGTCAGTGGCTTGGTATGGCCAATTACTTGCACAAGTACACGAAGAATTACGCTGGGTTGATCCAGCCGCTGTCCTCGCTGCTGAAGAAGGGTGTGATCTGGGAGTGGAAATCGGACCACCAAGCTGCATTCGACTCGGTGAAGAAGAGCTTGGCGTCTGCGCCGATCCTGGAGCTTGCTGATGACTCAAAGACATTCCACGTCGTCTGCGACGCGAGCGATTTTGCCATCGGCTGTGCGCTGATGCAGTTCGATGATGACGAACACGAACGCGTTATAAGCTATCAGTCGCGCCAACTGAAACCAGCCGAGAAGAATTACCCAGTCCACGACAAGGAACTCCTGGCAATGCGGTACGCTCTGATCAAATTCAGAGTGTACTTGCTCGATGAACAGTCGTTCGCGGCTTACACTGATCACGCATCGCTGTGGACAGCGATGAAGATCCCTCACTTGTCGCAACGGATGGCCCGTTGGCTGTCCTTCTTCTCCGAGTACAACTTCGTTGTTCACTACAAGCCGGGCAAGAATAACATTCTCGCCGACGCGATGTCTCGGCGTCCGGACTACGATCCCCGTGAAGCGCTAGGACATCAGCTGGCTGATGTGGACGACGACGAATGTGCGGTCTGCGTGTCGTCAGGCATCAACTTGACGTTGACCACGCCCACGCTCCCGCTGGGCGACGAGATTGCTACAGCGTACGATGATGACCCTATATACGGTGCCATCATGAAGCACCTGCGTGCTCCTAGTAGTGACACGCTAAGTGCCCTGTCAAAGACCACGCGGAATCAGATCGATCGATATCGACGGACGGCAATCTGCTCAAGTACAGCATCGACAGGTTCGATGGACCTCGAGTCGTCGTCCCAAACGACGCTGATCTACGTGCGCGCATAATCCACGAGTATCATGACGCCCCGACTGGAGGACATCTCGGTCGCGAGAAGACGTACGCGGCTCTGTCGAGAGACTTCTAATGGCCGCACATGTACAAGTGGGTCCGCAAGTGGGTCCGCACATGTGAAACTTGCCAGCGAGTCAAACCGTCTTCGACGTCTCAGGCCCCATTGCGCCCTCTTCCGGTCGCCACGGAAGCCTGGCGCTCCATTTCGATGGACTTCATCTTCGGTCTTCCGCCCGATACAGCCGGGCGCACGGGTGTACTTGTGTTCATCGATCGTTTCAGCAAGATGGTCCATCTCGTTCCGGTGGCAGCCTTAATCACCGCGGAAGAGTCCGCGGTCCACTTCGTCGACGTGATTTTTCGTCACCACGGTCTGCCGGAGTCTATCGTGTCCGACCGCGAGCCGCGATTTACATCCGCGTTCTGGTCACGCCTCTTCGAGCTCTTGGGAACCAAATTGCTAATGTCAACTGCGGCACATCCGGAGACGGATGGACAAACAGAACGCGTCAGCGCGTCCTTGAAGACGTTCTCCGCAGCTATACGCAACTTCGTACACGAGCTAGAGCTCGTTTCTTGCGCTAGCCGAGTTCACACTCAACAACGCCGAGCACTTCTCGACGGGATCTGACGCCGTTCTTCGTGAACAACGCTCGCCACCCACGTGTTCCGGCACTTCTCGCCGTGGGTCACCCCACGGATGCTGGCGGCTCCACCCTTGGTGGGGGAGAACCTCCTTCGGTCGACATGGATGCTGAAGCTGCTCTCAGCTCTAGGGACAACGTGTCCGTGTCGTGGTCATCACCGGTACGTGAACCGGTGTCTCAGCACGCACCGGTAGCCTCACCAGTCTGCCGGCGCACTCGACTTCAGGGTTATCTGCTGGTGTAGCCAGTGCGAACGCCCTGACTCGTTCTCCGTCCAAGCAGTCCATCGAGCCTCCTCGGCATACTGCATCTCCGATAACGAGATGGACGTCGCAGAACTTGATCGATCCAGGCAGCAAGATTTGTGAGCAAGAAGTTACCACGGCAAACTATACACCGAAACCCTCGGTGCTTCCTGCCGATTGCTCGGCAGTTGCGGAATTCGTCATGCAAAGGCAATCCATCGCAAGGTTCGTCCGCGACGCACTGCAGAACGCAGTGGACAAGCAAAAGGAACAAGCTGATAAGCACGGTCGAAAGAACGTGAATGTATTCAAGATAGGAGATCGCGTTCTCCTATCGACCGAGGGAATCCGCGCTTCCGCCGTGACCAACCTCGGCGTCAACAAACTTGCCCCACGCTTCATCGGTCCTTTTCGAGTAACCAAGGCGGTAGGCGACGCCTACACTCTGGACATTCCGTCGTCACTTAGACTCCACCCGACGTTTTACGTCGGGCGACTCAAGAGGTATTTCCTTGCGACGATTCCTGACCCAAACCGGCAAACGGAGAATGCGTCGGCTCGCCAGGCACGATCTTCCGTCCGCTCAGCTCCAATATGAGCGTCCAACGCACGGTTCGAAGCAGTCTCCACCCCGCCCTGGACGTACAGGGCGTACGTCATATCAGCGGGATGGTCCACCACCGATATTTGATTCAGTAGGTGACGCGCGCTGGATTATGGAGCGTATCGTTGGCCACGAAGATCCCCACAACTCGGCTGTTCAACGTAACATCGGTAGTCATGCTCTTCGCGCGGTCCCTACCGCGCGCCGCTATCTGGTACGTTGGCTCGGTTATTCTCCGAAGCATGACACGTGGGAGCCCCGCGCCAACCTTCTCCGCGACGTTCCGGACGTGCTCCACGAGTATGAGACCATGCTGCTTGAGAAGAAGAATTTCGCGGGGCACCCCGCGGAGACCGTGAACGAGATCGAGAACGGCCACGAGAACGACCCGCACGAAGAGGCGACAACGATGTCGCGTTCCGACGCGTGCAACGTTGGCGTGAGCCGCGGCGAACACTGACACAACATGTCATTGCAAGAATGAAAACAAGAAGCCACCGGCGACATCGAACCGGTGGCCAGTGGGCTGTCAACCCGACACGCTACAACTGCGCCGAAAGGACTTCGATTACCGGCGGCGACACGGTGGCCAACAAGTACCTGATTCTGGGGACACCAGTGGTGACAACGAGATGCTCACTTGGATTGCCCAAGTGGTTGACTTCTGTCGACAAGTCTCATGGCTTCGAGATGTTCGAAGCTATTCCGCTCTGGCAGCAAAACAACACTGTGAGCGAATGCGCCTGGTGGGAATCGAACCCTGGCGTTCTGACTGGAAGCCACATGCATTGGCCATTGCGCCACGAAGTCGGCTTCGTGAGGTTCCTCGTGTCCGTGATCCAAGTGCCTCCAGCTCGGAGTCTTCTAAGTCGCATGTACGCTGGGCACTTCGTCGATGTGTGTCCTGGGAGCCGAGACACGCAGTGACGGTCCTCGCAGTACATCCAGAGCTTGTGGCGCACCTGTCGACCCTGGGCTTGCCCTTGTTACCACCGCCAGCGACGCGCTGGCGCCGCCGCCTATCGTGCCGTCTCCGATGTCTCCGTCTTGTCGGTTTTCGAGTTTTCTTCAAATGTGTTCCGTGCGCTTATGTTGCGTAAGCGCAACTTAGAGGATGGTGATGTAATGGGCCCAACTCCAATTACATAAGTAGGTAGATATTTCTTTAGTTATTACATAAGTAGGTAAAGTGGCACACGGGTAGCGTGTGCCAAGGTGTCATCATCTGATTGATTGATAGTGAGGAGCCAGACTCTCTTATTGACCAATCAGATATAGACATGTGTTTGAGTGGTTCACACGAGGCCAGGGTAGCCGCCCTGGTCCTAAATAAATCAGAGTTGAATTTGACACAAACCTAAGACTTGGTTTTATTATTGCGAGCTTCCTCCGCACTACAGGGTAAGCTAGTAACGGTATCTCTTACCCCGTTACACACCCACGGAGTTGCGGGAGCTTCATGAAGATCAGCTGCTGTCCCGCATCCTGGACCAGCGTAATCTTCGTGTGAGGTTTGCCCACTTGGTCAGCAAGCGCATGCTGCCAAGGGACATCCTGAAGCGTGCGAATTCAAGCGCTCACGATGAGCTCGGGTACGGAATGTATTCATCGTCCGTACCCCGTTCGGGCAAGAAGCCCCAGACTACTTATGAAGCTGCCGCCGCTTCTGTTCCCAGATTGCGACAGCCTTCGGGTAGTCAATCAGGAGCCGTTCAATCGGCTCCCACGAGTTCTCGGAGTGGGCATAACCCCTCCACTTCACGAGGAGCTGTCGCTTACCGCGACGCCATTGCTCCTGGAGGATCCGCTCCACGTGGAAGTGGACTTTTCCATTCCGGTCAAGCAGGGGCGGAGGTGCCCTCGCACGAGTACGAGTACTCGGCGCCTCCCGAGAGCCACTCCCGTCCGAGTGTTCCGACTGCGGGTCCGACACAGGGACCCAGACGGAGGTTGACCGCCTCCGTCAACGTGTCATCGTGCTTGAGATTGCACCTGGCCTTGGGACTGGAGGTGATGCTGCCGCCTAGGCCGGGAATCAGGGCGAGCTCGCTCGTCTTGTGGGCCGCCTGGACCTGTTGGAGCGAGAGGTCGCGAGCCTGCACCTGCGGGTGGATCGCCGGGCCTCTTAGTCCGATCTGGACAAGGCCTTTCGGATGATTCGATGGATCGAGGCTTTGTTGCCACGTCCGGAGACGCCTGCGGCACACTCCCAGACATACGCGTATGGTGCGTACCCGGCGTACTCAGCGTACTTGGCGTATGGCGCCGGGGTCCGTTCGTATGGAGCCCCTCCGGCGTACGGTCTTGACCTCAGCCTTGCCGTCCCGACCGAGGCTTGAGTGCCTGCTCCGACGCCCTCTTCGACGACTGTGACCGGCCCTCGCTTCGAGGAGCTGGGTCAAGGAGGGGGGGGGGTGCGAGTCAGAACCCCCCTGCGGATCAAAGTACCGCTTAAGACGTCCAACATAGAACGTCGGGTGCGTCGTCATTGACTTTGGCAGGTCGATGGTGTACGACGCACCATGTCTGGCCAGGACTGCAAATGTACCGATGAAGCGGTGCTTCAGCTTGTTGCTGCCGACAGAGCTGACAGTGTCAAGAGGTAGGTTCCTCGTGTCTAGCAACACTAAGTCCCCAACCTCAAATATACTTGAGTTTCCTCTTCCATATTTGTCTAAGTACTCCTTTTGTTTATCTTGGGCCGCTGCCATGGCATCGCGGACCCTGCTGACAATGCTCAGCTTGGTATCCATAAAGGATTCCACATGTTTCCGCAGCGAAACTGGTCTCACATCCGAGACCTGGGAGGAAAGGGCTTTCCGAGCCTCTCCCCCATTTAGAATAGAGGAGTCAGTGTCTCCTCGAGGAGTGAGAGGCACTCTGGGGTGGCGGAAGCCGTTCAAGTAGAACGGCGTGAAGCCCGTGGACGCGTACACCGCGTTGTTGAGCGCAAACTCAACAACTGGAAGCTGCATCGACCACGTACGTGGTGCTGCCGCGCACACATGTCCTCGAGCACTCGATTGACGCGCTCTGTTTGGCCGTCTGTCTGCGGATGGTCCGCAGTGAACATCTGCAGACGAGTTCCCAGTAAAGGGAGCAGCGTTTTCCAAAACGCGGCAGTGACCCGCGGGTCTCGGTCCGAGACAATCGTCTCCGGGAGACCGTGATAGCGGAACACGCCATCGACGAACAACCTTGCGGTTTGTTCGCCTGTGACGGTAACGGGCACTGGAGCAAGATGTACCATCTTGCTCAGCCGACACACGAACACCAAAATTCCGGTGTTGCCGTGTCCGTCGGCGGGAAGCCCAAAGACGAAGTCAAGACTCATCGACTTCCAACAGTCAGCCGGTACGGGCAGGCTCTGTAGTGGAGCCGAAGAGTGCCCGGCGGGTTTGACCCGCTGACATGTTTCACATGTCTTAACGTATCGGGCGACCCACTTGTACATGTGGGTCCACCAGAAGGCCTGACAGACCGACAGGAAAGTCTTCTCGCGGCCAAAGTGGCCGCTGGAGGGCGCGTCGTGTGTTCCGCGAGGATATCGAACTTCAGATCCTCGTCGTTGGGTACAACCGCCCGTGGAGGTTCATTGGGCTCCACCTGATTATAGAGGAGGCCATCCTTCAACTCAAATCGGTGGAGCCGTGAGCTCTGTCGCGACGAGAGCCAGTCGGACTTCGCGGTCGTTCCTGCCATAAGGATCTTGACGATAGGCGCGACAGACTCATCGTCCCGATACGCCATGCGTATCCGATCATATAGATCCGTTGTCACCCGCGTGTTGTGGGCCAACTCATAGTCAGGACGCCGAGAGAGGGCGTCCGCAAGCACGTTGAGCTTGCCCGGCTTGTATTCGACGCGGAAGTTGTATTCCGCGAAGAAGGACAGCCGCCTCGCCATCCTTTGGGAGAGGTGAGGCGAGTTATTCGCCGTCCTCAAGGACGCGTGGTCTATGTAGATCACAAAGGGCCTAGAGCCGAGAAGGTGAACACGGAACTTCACAAGGGCATATTTCATTGCCAGGAGCTTGTTGTCGTGGACAGGGTAGTTCCGCTCGGCGGCTTTGAGCTGCCTGGACTGGAACGAGATGACTCGTTCGTGTCCAGCCGTGTCGGCCTGCAGCAATGCACATCCTATGGCGTAATCGGAGGCATTGCAGACGACGCTAAACGGCTTCGTCTCGTCCGGCAGGGCCAGGACAGGAGCCTCTTGGAGACTGGCCTTGATGCTGTCAAAATCATCCTAATGCTCTTGCTCCCAGCGCCAGTCGACGTCCTTCTGAAAGAGACAAGGTCTTAGCGAAGCCCGCTGCGCTGTACTTGTGAAGGTAGTTGGCCAAGTCCAACCACTTTCGAAGATCCTTCTGGGATCGGGGTCTCGGCCATGCTGCTATGGCCTTGACCTTGTCTGGGTCAGCCCGAACGCCCACGTTGCTTACGAAGCAACCAAGAACTTTAATCTCTGGTGACGCGAAAACGCACTTGTCGATGTTTATGGAGAGCATGTTCGCTCGCATTACGTCCAACACTCGACGGAGGTGTCCTAGATGCACCTCCATGGCCGTCTTTCCTCCCTCGGCACGGCTATGGACGAATATGTCGTCGAAGTACGTATGTACGAAGGTACGCAATGGGCGGAACAATTGCGTCACCAGGCGATTGAACGTCGCCAGGGCGTTAGACAAGCCCTGCGGCATGACGAGCCACTCGCAAAGCATGCCGCTTGGAGTGCTTACCGCGGTGAGCGGGATGTCGCTCTCTCGCATCAGGATTTGGTAGTATCCGTCTACCAAATCCAGCGCACGGTACAGTACGCTCCCGGCCATGTTGTTCAACAATACATCCTTTCGTGGGATTGGTGTTTGGGCCGGCACCGTTGCGCTGTTCAGCTTGTTATAAGCGTGAACCAGACGCCACTTTCCGTTCGGCTTCCGGACGCAGAAAGTCGGCGTCGAGTGCGGGGATTTCGATTCCCGCACCATGCCTGCCTTCGCTTTCGCGGCGAAGAAGGCATCAATGACCTCGCACTGTTCGCGCGGGAGAGGCCATTGCCTCGTGACACAATACTTTGTGCCGTACGCCTCGATCCAGTGTGAGCTGGGTCGGTGGGTGTTTGTTCACCACGTCCGCATACTCCGTCACCAAAGAATACACCGGATCCTTGGGGTTCTTAAGGATCTCAGAACCCAAGCGCGTCTGACGCTGCTTGTTCAGGTCTTCTAGGACGTTCTCATCCAAGACAGAGGAGGAGATCAGCTCCTTCCGAGTGGTCTCAGGTCTCATGAGTACCATCTCAGCAATCTCTCCAGCCTTGAGGTTGGTCGGAAAAGACTCAGCCGTCAATTCCTCGAGGTTTAGTATATCTGCAACCTCTGGCAACGGTTCCAAGTGGACACCAGATGCCTTGACGGGTAAACCGGTCTCGCCATCGAAGATGTGACAACACTCTTCCACCGGCCTTGTCGGAGGAGCCCGGGCCCTGGACTCCGAGTCGCTTGAAGCGACGTCGAGCTTTGCTGCCCACGTCTAGGGATGTCGGCGTTACAACATCCGAGGCACTCGTAGCCTCGTGTGGTACCGTGGTACCCACAGAGGAAGCGTGTTCAACGCCTTCCTCTTCAGTTAAGGTCTGGGCGACCGCCTGTGGCGCTGTGTTACCCACACAGGAAGCGTGTTTGACGCCTTCCTCTTCAGTTAAGGTCTGGGCGACCGCGTGTGGCACTGTGTTACCCACACAGGAAGCGTATTCGACGTCTTCCTCTTCAATCAAGGTCTGGGGGACCGTGAGTGGAACTCTGGTACCCACTCTGAACACGCTGCTCTCAGTGTTCGTGACAGCTGCAGCTGTTTGCGGAACTAGGTTACCAGCCTGTGGACCTAAGTTACCCACTTAGCCAGCGCCTCTTCTTGGCGCTGCCACCATCAAAACATCCCCGGAGTCGTCATATACGCCGACGACTCCCAAGCATCTGCCGAAGGCTTTGGTACCCTGGCAGCGCTTGCGGGCGCCCCGGGTCCTGACAGAGGTGGCAACATGACTCACCAATGCTCTGTCGGACTGCGCAGGGCGGCTGGCACCGATTGCCTTGCCTCGCCAGTCGATCCAGGGCTCGTGCTTCTCAAGCCAGGGCATGCCCAGGATCATATCATATGGATCCATATCAAGAACAGTGAACTGTTCGAAGCTGTCAAAGTCTTCAAACTTGACGGCCAGATCCACTTGAACGTTGGGAACAGTGACGACCTTCCCGTCGGCCAGTCGTACTGACACCGTCCAGTTGCCTTGCTTTCTCTCAAAGCATCGGACAACTTGTTGCTGTTGGGAGCAACCGTCTGGCGGCGTGCGAAATTCTTCGACGCCCCAGAATCGATCAAGATTCTAAAGGGATGATGGTATCCCCGTACACATCCGTGTACTACGAGCAACCCGCCGCTACTCTTTGCCGATTCGAGAGTGCGAAGACTCTCAGGGGATAAGTCCCCGTGGTACGCGCCGCCCGCGCACCCATCACGAAGACTTAGTTCTTCCCCAGTAGGGCGCCCCGCCCCTACTGGTTCCCGGCGTTCCCCTGTCCCCGGGATCCTGGCTTCTGCCAGCGACCCTTGAGGACGGGCTTGGGGAAGGACCGTCTGCGGAGTCTTTCCGCGGGACAGTCGCGCTTGAAGTAGCCCATCTTCCCACATCCTAAGCAGCGGGTGTCACGCTGTTCGGCGGACCCGAGTTCCATGGGAACTGGTCCGTTGGGGCTTGTTCGACCGGGAGCCGACAAGGAACTCCCAGGCCACGCTGAGGCCGGCGTACGCGCCTGGCGATGGCTGTACTCTTCTGGAAGAGCCACTTGAATCGCCTCTTCAAGGGTGCTTGACTGCACCCGGAGCAGCTGAGTGCGTGCGGGGCCCACTCGAAGGCCGTCCATGAACACAGTCATCTTGATGTGTTCGCTGAGTGGGGTTCCCACTAAGGAAGCCGTGAGCTCCCGTATCTTTGCACATACTCGTTCAGTTCGCGCCTCCCTTTTTTACACGAAAGGAAGCGCGAACGCTGGCGGTACTCGTAGTTCGCCGGGAGGAACGCGGCTCGGAGCTGTTCGCATAGCTGAGCCCAGGATGTGAAACATTCAGGGGATGTTGCTTCCCGTGTGTACACCCAACTCTTAGCACGGCCGCTAAGGTTGGAGAGTGCAAAGGCAACACGCAGTTGCTCGGTCGAGATCGGAGCCGCGTCCATCGCGAGCTCTACTTCTCGGACCCAGAAGTGAAGGTTCTCGCCTTCCTTCCCATCATACGGTTCAGCCGTATTGGCTTCGGATGAGGTGGATTTGCTTCCGCCGCCGGAGCCTACAGGTTCTCCCGCACATGCGCGATGAGGCCCTGCTCGTACGCGTCGAATGAATTGACGCGCTCGAGCTGCTCAGCGGGTGTTGACACCACCAGGCTCTGCAGGGCCTCCATCCCGAAGATGCCTGCCATCTTCCGAACCGACTCGAACTGAGAGTCGTTCATATGGGAGAAGGCGTTTCTATCCATGGCAACGAACTTTGGAGAGGTTCAGGTAGTCTACCCGCGGTGGCGTGGATTGACTACTAGTGCTACCAAGTGTGACGGGGTCATACAGCACCTTGCGCTAGAGGAAGTTAGCTTCCGAGAGTATACAAACTCTCAGTGAACGGCAGTTCACAGGTCCCCTCTTTATTAAAAGAGAGCGAAGTGGCCTAAATAAGGTAGATTGTTAACTGAGTATATTTATAGGTAGGTTAAGTTAGGGCTTAATACAAACTATAAGTTACCTATAGAAATGCAATGTCGTTTGACCAATGGTTGACTTTGAACGCCCTTGGTACCTTGTACCAAATATCCCGAAGTATGACGTGGGAAGTGAGAAGTGTCACACTTCATGTAACCAGGGTACACTTAGGGCTACGTACCCCGTTACAGTAATGAAGGGCATGTTAATTCTTTTAGGGAGTGAGTGCTGCACCCACCTCGTGCACATGGGACAGTGCTGGAGGGCTTGAGATCCGCATCCGGCTTGCGGGTATACCTCGTGTAGCGTATACTTCCCCCCCACTCATTTTTGCAGCGGGGGCAAATCAGCAGCAGCCAGGAAGCCATGACGCCCGACCTGCGCGTCAAAGCGGCGGTGCGACCGCCGCGCCACGGAGGAGAGGCGAGTGATAGTGAAGAGGCGGTCGACAGCGACGAGGCGTGGTTCGACTCGTCAGCGGAGTCGTCGGGTACCGACAGCTCCACGACCAAGCAGCGTCGATCGGATGCTTCCGACAGTCTCCAGACAATCCAGAGCGGTGAGCAGCCAGTGGTGATAGCTCCGCCACTCCAGAAGAAAGAGTTTAATTCCTGGGGCGCCTTAGAAGCGTATCTAAAAGTCTTTTAAGCCGAGACATACAAGGTAACGTTTGATGCACTGCATATGGTAGCCGGAGCCGTATCGCATCATCTAACTGGTTTGTGCGTACAATTGCTGCGTACAGAGCTTCCGCGTTCGCACTAACAACAAGGTCGTGACGAGAAATAAGAAGATTCGAGACTCCGGGTTTACGAAGCCGCTTGTGCCCGAGGGGTGGACTCATTATTCGAAGACTTTCGTCTGCACCCACGCAGGGAAGTACAAGCCGCGTGGACAAGGCAAGAGAAAGCGGCAAGAGTCGAGAGCTCTCGAGTGTGACGCGCAGGTGTGTGACGCTCAGTCGGGCTCAGTTGGGCTCAGTCGGGCTCAGTTGGGCTCAGTCGGGCTCAGTTGTGCTCAGTTGTGCTCCGTTGTGCGCAGTTGGGCTCGGATGAACTGACATGAATTTGAATGGTGCTGTTGGTTGGCCATGCATGTGCTCACGTACAATTGTATCGCTACGTAGATCAATGCCTGCGTACAAGTGACCGACTCGGCTGCAGCAGTTCCCACTTTTGTGCTGCGAATGTCTGTTGCCCGTTTGGAGCATAACCATCAGCTCTCCAGACATACTTTCGGCCATTATCCACACAACCGGACAGCTATGGAGTCTGAGCTGGCCGGGACTGTTAGCGAGCTTGTCAAAGCCGGAGCCAAGAAGAAACGCATCCTGCAGTTCATCCACGAGAATTCTAGCTGCTACCCAACGAGCCAGGACGTACACAATTTGGTGCGCAAGCTGAAGAAACAGATCCATACAGCTCAGACATCTGCAAAACGATTGGAGCAATGGATGACTGAGTTCACACAAGAGCTAGGGAATGTTGGAGGCATTTTTGTCGACTCAATCCATGATATCTCCTGCTCGCAAACTATGGCAACCACACATAAGGTATGAACACTATTGCTGTTACTGTGTAGCCGTCGTTTGTTTCACTTTCTATGCTAATGTTAGACTGTAGCTACATGTATAATACTGCAGACAAAGCATATACGGGAGCTCTTCGACCATTTCCCAGAGGTCGTGATGATCGACGCCACGCACGGTGCAAACTTGTCAAACTACAAGGTTTTATCGATTATGGCACACGACGCATTTGGGAAGGACCAGTTCGTACAGCATGCTGCTCTCCAGAACGAGCGTAACCCAACGCTTCTGACGGCCCTGGAGCAGTTCAAGCGCTACAATCCGGCGTGGACGCGCATCAAATGCATACTGATCGACAAAGATTTCGGCGAGATCGGCGTGTTGCAGAAAACGTTTCCGGACGCGGCGTTGCTGTTGTGCCACTTTCACGTGTTGAAATATCTGCGAGAGCAGATAGCATCAAAAGACTATGGGTTCAATGCTTGGCACAAGCAGCAACTCAACGGATTGATCAACTTGCTGGTTTACGCAAAAACGGTGCGACAATACTTGCGCTTGCGCGAGTATATGCGCCGTATTATCGATGCACGGACTGGAAGAGTACCATCTGAGAAAGCTAGGTCTGGGGATGTTGTGTTGGGCACTGGTCAGACGGAGATGGGCACGGATGGTGTCCAGTTGGGCATCAGTCGGTCGGAGTTGGGCGCGGATGGCGAAGCGCGTGAAGTGTGCAAGCACCCTTTTGAAGCGTATTTCGTGAGAAACTGGGATAACTGTCGTCAATTGTGGTGCGCGTTTAAAAGGCAGAATGCTTGCACCCTCGGCAACAATACAAATAACCGTCTTGAAGCTTCGTGGTCTTGGCGTTCAGTGCGACAGCTATAATTGCGGTGTGTATGTCTTGCTGGTATTTGAGATGCTCTGTGGGTCAGAGCCGCTCGGCCACCTCGACAAGAAGACTCTGCAATGCATGCGCTACCGCTACTTGAGCATGTGTATAAAAGAACAAGGAAGTAGCAGTAGCTAAGTCACTGAACTCGTTGCATCAAGGTATGTTTGTTGAGTTATATGCTTGATAATGTCTTATGTAATTGAAGGGGATAACCTGCTCAGCAAATGCTTCTATCTCTGCGGACTCTGGTACTGCCGATGTCGATCCACTCCGTCTTTCGGATATACGTGTATAGTGTATAAGTTTTAGGCCGGTTTTTTCGAGTTGGGTTCTGTAGTGGGCACAGGATGGGTGTCTGACGGTCACAACTGGGTACGGGTGGGTGCTGGTTTGGTGTCGTAATTCTGTTTTGTCCCGTCCCATGTGCACGAGGTGGGTGCAGCAACGAGTGCCATTCTTTTATTCAATTGAGTTGAGAAAACGTAAGATGCAATCGCCGACGTTATGAGGGAGACTTTTGATTGGATGAAAACAGTTATTTTAACGCTGAGTCGTGCACTAAAAAATTTACTCTTCATCACGCACTGACGAGCTCCCTGTAGCATAGGTACTATTGCTGTGGCGCGTGCGCCGCTTCCGGCGCCTAAGTGGCCACCCACATATGCCATCTGGACTTCTCTGCTTCTGGCTGGCTTCCCGGATGAGTCTTAGTACTGTGGTGAGCTTGATTTGGGCATTTCTCCGTTTTCGTTTGCTTGGCTTAACTCCAGTGTGTTGTACCCAATCTTAAACAGCTCGATGGCATGAACTTCGTCACGGATGGCCGGCATCGGTTTTCCAAGGTCTTTTTCAATCCCGTTTATGATTTGCCGCATCATAACGGACCACTCTGACAGTGTTGCTTTCTTTTGTGGCGTGTCCAGATCGTCCGATGGTATACCCTTGTATGGTGGATAGTTAAGCTCCGAACCACCACAGTATCCACGCCCCCAGCGGATCGATACTTGGAAAGGCGAAGTCTTTTGGAAGCACGTGAAATTTCCCACCCCGTGTATGATAATAGCGAGTTTGTGCTGTTGATAAAGTTGATAAGGCCGCTGATTTCTCTTTTTGAAGCCCAACCTCTTCTAATAACGCTCTTATTTCTTCATGCAACAGGTCCCTCGTTATATTACCCGCTGCCACACCTTTCTTTTCCAATATCGCTTCCATTCTTTGCTCAAGTTTATCAGGAAGTAAGTCGATAGACTGCTGCTGCTTATCAAGTTTTTTGTAGAGCTCAATGTAGGGCGGAATACCTGTCGGGTGCGTCCAGCTCGAATCCTTAAGTTGAAGTTGTTCTTGTAGGCTATGAAGAACGTTCACATTCGTAAATACTATTGTCGAGAGCAGAGGGTGGTTTGTTGGTATATTCTGCTGTAGATATTTCCTATGAAAAACCAGCGACGCCAGACATAACTGTAAAATACCATTTAAATTAGGTTCATCCGCAAGACTTGGAAAAACCGTTCTCAACACTGATGTTGTTGTGCTATCACCGGTGGCCTTAAAATGTGGCGGTAGTGTAGCAAATTTTGAATTGTTTATAGGCAGCCCAGCAACGACGCGACCTAAAAATTGGTCTCCTGCTGCTTCGTAGCGAAAATAGCGATCCTGAACTCCACCAAGTAACCAATTACAGCATAAACAAACACTCACAATTGAAGGACCCCCAGTACTTCCACCGCACGCAAATGTCGCGACACCTTTTCGTACCATAGGTTTTTGCGGAGCCATCGAGTTTTAGAAGACTACCCAAAGCCTTACTAAATCGAAGCTTCTGGTTGGACCCTGGGAATAGTGGCCCCTGTTGCAATCTCGGGTGGCACGCCAAGTAAATTGCGAGCGCTGTTACCCAACACGTACAAGGACTTAGCGGATTCGCGTAAGCGTGACGAGGATCACGCGGCCCAGTGCCTTCCTGATTCGTTTTTGTCTTGACAAATATTACACCAATGCCATCGTCTTTAGCCACAAAATGCTGAGTTTGTACGGTTTGAACAGATATTGATCTGCACATTAAATTCCATTGGGATGTTTTGTAACGGGGTTACATGGTGTGGAACACACAGGGGTACGAAGTACCCGGAGAGTTAACAAACTCTCAGTACATAAGTTGGAGAGTTAACAAGGTCTCTCAGTACGTTGGCTGAAAGCCACACGTTATGCATTTGATTAGGTTTAACTATGCTAGATAGTTAAAGAGATACATTTACCCCTAGGCGGCTTGGCCGCAATAATAGTAAATAAATCGCTTCTGGTTTTGAAGCATAAAAGTTAAGGTATTAACTTTGAGCCCTGGTCTTGGGCTGTAAGTGTCCTTTGGATAAGGAACTTAGTATTAGTGACTCTTTGAGTCGAACGTCTTCCTCTGACGCTAAAGCTACGGCAGCCCCGCTGCACTTGGTAGCACTTGTAGTCAATCCCGCTCCTGAGTCGGTTGACTATATTCTCTGCGAGGATGGAACACCCCGTGTTCGCGAATTTGCCCCCGGCGCAGCAGGACGTGCTTACTAAGCTTATGTCCTTGCTTGGCCCGGAGGGCGTGGCTCATCTTGCATCGCAAGGTCCAGAGGCGGTCACTGCCAGGCTGGAATCGTTCTCCCGCTACGAGAACGCGCTCTTGGAGCATGTCCAAGAGAAGATGAGCGCCGCAACGGCGGCGGCGTCGATGACGCGTGAAGAGTCTATGAGACTGAAACCGCTCATGGTGAGCGTAAAAACCTTCGAGGGGAAGGATGGAGAGAATCTCCTTCTCTGGACCCGTGAGGTCGAGATGGCCATGGGATCGGCCCTGCTCCAGTCTGAGCATCAGCGCGTGGCGCTGGCTATCCCAGGCTTGGAGGTCGCGCTCGCGAATGGGCACTAACGTGCGGCACGTCTGTTGACGCTGCATTTCCCACTTGGGATCAGCTGAAGCAACAGCTTTCGCGCGTGTTCGCGCCGCCTAATCAGGCGTACCGTATCCGGTCGAAGTTCCTTGCTACCCGCCAGGGTAAGAAGGAGTTATTGGACTATGTCCAAGAGTTGAGAACTCTTATCGCCGGAATGGCGGCGGACCCTCTTCCAGAACTGGTCAGCGTGACCGTGTTCATGGAGGGACTTCGTGTGAGCGCAGCTCGAACGGAAGTGTTCCGTGTACACCCTAACTCTTTCGAAGAGGCGGTGAATGTGGCATTAAATGCCGAGCACAACTTCAGGTCGGCGCGACCTGGTTGGAGCGCTGGTAGCGCAAGCTCTTCGAGCGGTCCAGAGCCGATGGACCTCAGCTATGCTGAAGACGGAGAAGCGGAGCTTCTTGCTGCGGAGCAGCGCGCCGGCATCCGCCGATGCTTTGTGTGCAATAGCACTAAGCACTTGAGGGCCTATTGCCCTCTGCGCAAGAAGCGCGAGGCTCCGGCGAGCCAACCCTCCGGGTCATCGCCGGGAAACGGCAACTCCCAGTAGGCGCGGGGCGGCCTACTGGGGAAGAACTGAGTTCTGTTGTGCCTCGAAGAGGTAGAGGACAACGGGGCTCAGCCCCGAAGAGAGCTGAGCTCTCTTACGAGAAGAGTGTGTGCAAGCCGGGCTTGCTGGTCGTTCAAGCGAACGTGAAGGGCTTTGCAAAGCCATGGAGAGTCTTGATTGACTCGGGAGCCTCGGGCAACTACGCCCGCCGCTCCACCCTGGAAGGGAGTCAGCTGTATGCTGAGGCACTGGAAGTGCCAACGAGAGATACGATCTCTGTCCGTCTCGCGACGGGGACACTGGTAACTGTGTCGAAGGTCTCTGTCGACCTTGGAGTAAAGTTTGAGAACTTCGATAGCGTGGAACGCTGTTTGGTCTTAGACCTGGATGCGAGGTATGACCTCATCCTTGGCATGGCATGGCTGGAACGTCATGAGCCATGGATCGACTGGAAGTCGAAAACGCTGGGTGCGTCGCACCCTGCTCCTAGTGGAGCTTTGGTGAGTCATGAACCCACCTCTGCTAGGAAGCAGAAGCGCTTTTGGCGCGAGCCCGAGGCCGAGGCGGCCGTAGTGCTGGACATTGGTATGTCCGAAATTGTTAGCAACGAGGTTGCTGTTTGCCCTGAGGGCGTACGTGGTGCGGCACGTTATCCGCGGAGCGGTGCAGGTCAGGTCAATGACCAACTGCTGGGTCCTGGTGAGGACGAGCGCGGAGTGGCGCGTAATCCACTGAGTGGTATGAATCTGGTCGATGACCTACCGCTGCGTGACCCGAGGGTCGCGGTCGACTGCGAGTCGAGGCATCATGGGCGTGGCCCAGGAGATGCAGGTGAAGTGACACCTAGTTCACTGTGTGAAGGTCAAGAACCTCTTGGCTTTCAGCCGAGTGTCTTGCGAGACACTGTATCCTCTTCGAGGAGTGATGGTGCTGCTGCACCCGGTGGTGGTGACGGAGATGTCGCCACACCGCCCTCATCCGGCCGGGCTCGGTCGCGGAGGGAGAGGAGAAGAAGACGCAGGGCGTCTGTGACGTCTTCGACGTCGGACGATGTGTCCAACGTGACGAGCGGTGATGCTCCACGTGATTGCTGTGAACAGCTGTATACACTCGTGAACGGAGTGACGGGGGAGGTAGAAGGCGATATCAGCCTTGATACTCTGCCCGCTGTAGATGCTCTGCTAGAGCTGGACGAGATGTCCATTGCCGAGTTCGGCGAAGCCTTAAAGGCAGGCGAGCTAGCCGAGGTGGTCTTGCTGGGACCTGAGGAGGAGTTGAACTCCTCATCCGTCGTGGACGACGCGGTCCTAGAGGACACCAAGAAGGCGCTGAGCGCAAGAAGTGGATCGGCGATCCTCAAAGATCCTTCGGATCCCTTCTACCCGGTGGTGAAGGAGTATGGAGACGTTGTCTCAAAAGACCCACCGACGGGCCTGCCTCCGGATCGAGGCGTGTGTCATGAGATTGACCTGGTTCCTGGAACCAAATACTGCGTAACAAGGCAATGGCCTTTGCCGAGAGAGCAGTGTGACGTCATTGACGCATTCTTCCGTGCGAAGCACGAGGCAGGGATGGTGCGTGAGAGTAAGTCTCCGCACTCGACACCCACGTTCTGTGTCAGAAAGCCGAACGGCAAGTGGCGCATTGTTCATGCTTTTAACAAGCTAAATGCGGCCACTATCCCGGCGCAAACGCCGATTCCTCGCAAGGATGTTCTGCAGAACAACATGGTAGGCTGTACGCTGTACAGCGCGCTCGACTTGGTCGATGGCTACTACCAATTGCTCATGAGAGCGAGCGACATTCCGCTGACAGCGGTGAGTACTCCGAGCGGTATGCTCTGGGAGTGGCTGGTGATGCCCCAGGGGCTGTCGAACGCACCAGCAACGTTCAATCGTCTTGTGACGCAGCTGTTTAGGCCCCACCGGGCTTACGCTCAAACGTACTTTGACGATATATTCGTCCATAGTCGTGCCGAGCACGGAAAGTCAGACGTGGATAACCACATTGTCCACTTGCGAGCGGTGCTCGAGTGCATGCGCACTAATAAGTTGTATGCCAACTTGGACAAGTGCGTCTTTGGCGCGGAGGAGATACCTTTCCTCGGGTGCTTCATTGGGAAGCGTGGCTTACGGGCAGATCCTGCCAAAGTCAAGGCCATCGTGGACTGGCCGGTTCCCAAGAACCAAAAAGACTTACGCAAGTGGCTAGGCTTAGCCAATTACTTGCACAAGTACAGTGCGAACTACGCGGAGATGGCTCGGCCATTATCAGATCTCCTTAAGAAGGACGCACCATGGTGCTGGAACGTCGAGCACGACGGAGCCTTTGAGGCTGTGAAGGAGAGCCTTCTCCAGGCTCCGATCCTTGCGCTACCGGACCCGGATAGTCCGTTTAGCGTCGTCTGTGACGCCTCCGATTTTGCAATCGGTTGTGCTTTACTACAAGCAGACGCCGAAGGGCGTGAACGCGTGATCGCGTTTGAGTCTCGCCAGCTCAAAGCTGCAGAGAAGAACTATCCAGTTCATGACAAAGAGCTACTTGCAATGAAGTATGCTCTAGTCAAATTCAGGGTACACCTGCTAGGCTCTAAGCCTTTTGTGATCTTTACTGATCATGCGTCGTTACGCACTGCGACACAGTCGCCTCATCTCTCTCAGAGAATGGCAAGATGGCTTTCCTTCTTTGCCGAGTATAACTTCGAGGTGAAGTACAAGCCGGGGCGGCTTAATGTAGTGGCCGATGCGCTCTCGCGCAGGCCGGACTACGAGTTAGCTCATGTCACGACAGTGATGTCGTCAGTGCCTGACTTGATACGCGGAGCGTATGCACAAGACGACATGTGCGTAGCGCTGCTACGGGCTCTTGGGAGCGAAGAGTTTAAAGACTCTGACAAGGAATTGTCTGGGCGCTTACGCGCGAGGCTGCATCGATACTCGCTCGATGGCGGCCTGCTGTACTACAGCACCGACTCTGAGGATAACCCTCGTGTAGTCGTTCCTCATGATGAGGATCTAAAGTATCGAATCCTCTATGAGGTTCATGATACGCCCGTGGGCGGGCACTTAGGTCGGGAGAAGACCTATGGCTCGGTGAGCTCGATGTACTGGATGGCCCAAGATGTATAAGTGGGTTGGCACTATGTGCGCACGTGTGAGACGTGTCAACGGACGAAGTCCGCGCGAGCACGGCAGCGCCATTGGCGAGTTTGCCTGTCCCCAAGGGATGTTGGCAGTCCATGAGTATGGACTTTGTGTTTGGCCTTCCCAAGGACAAGGCAGGAAACACGGGTATTGTGGTCTTTGTAGACCGATTGAGCAAGATGGCTCATTTAGCGGCGGTGCCGGACACCATAGATGGTGAAGGTACAGCTTTGCTGTTTTTAGACCGAGTCTTTCGCCAACATGGCTTGCCTGAGGCAATTGTCTCAGATCGAGACCCGCGCTTCACCGCGAAGTTCTGGACGTCCCTCTTCAGAGTGCTTGGCACTCGTTTGGACATGTCCACAGCGGACCATCCGCAGACCGATGGTCAAACAGAACGCGTGAATCGCGTTGTGGAGGATATCCTCCGAAGTGTATGCGCTGAGGCGCCAAAACGCTGGAGCCAGATGCTCCCACTCGTCGAGTTCGCATTAAATAATGCAGTGCACGCCTCGACAGGCTACACTCCGTTCTATGTGAACGGCTTGGTTAACCCTCGCGTCCCACTGACGCCGCCACGCAGTGGCTCAGGGCTTGATGGGGGAGGGATAGCCGAGCGGCTAGCTGATGTCAGCCCTGTTGCGGTTCGCAAGCAAGTCAATGACTTTGTCTCTTTGAGACTAAGCGTAATGCGTCAAGTACGCGACGCTATGGCTGAAAGCCAAGATATGCAAAAAGAACATGCAGATGCCAAAGGCAGACGCAATGAAGAAAGGTTTGAGGTCGGGGACCAAGTTTTATTAAATGCAAAAAACCTACCTACTCATGCAGTGTCTGCAGTCTTTAAGACAAAATTGAGACCACGGTTCATAGGACCGTTCAAGGTCGTGGCCAAGAAGGGCCTAGCGTATACGCTTAACCTTCCGAAGAAGATGCGCACGCATCCAGTCTTCTACGTTGGCTTACTCAAGCCGTATCAGGACCCTGCTCAGGTGAGCGCGGAGGCGTTGGCGCCAACGGTGGCTGGGCCACGACAGGCTGCGCAACAGCGGGAGGCCGAACCACGGCAGGCTGAGCGACAGCAGGTGGCGGGGCCACAAGACGCAACAGCAAGTCGATCTGACCTTGCAGCTGAGCGACTTGACGCTCAAGGTCCACGACTCGGTTCTGAACCGACTGTGGTTGTTCAAACCAGTCCACGCGGTGGTTCGTCTCATCGAGACCATCTGCAAGGCGACTCAGAGAGTCAGTCGTATCATGGAGATACTGGTTCAGGGAGCCCACACGTTGCTCCAGCGCGAACACGTCGCTGCGACTCGCGACGCGAGAGTCCAGCTGAGGCTCGGCCTCCTCCTGCTCTGCTCGACGAGCACGGCGAGCTCCACTTCCATGTGGAACGCCTGGTGGCGAGGCGCAGGCGCCAGGGTCGTACTCAGTACCTTGTGAAATAAAGGGGTTATCCTCACTCACAAAACTCTTGGGAGTTTGAGGTTGTCCTCCGGCAGGACTGCCCTGACGTCGTCGACGCTTTTGATCGGGCACACTCACTGCCCCGCCGCTACGGCGTACGACCGCGTCGTCAGGCGCCGAGCGCTTCCCGCCGCTAGAACGCGGGGATGACAGGTCGGTGGCTGAGCTCAAGCTCCGACCAGTGGCTGGAGCAGCCGGCTCATAGGAAAGAGCGGTGCTCGCAGCATGAGCAAGAGGTGGTGACGCCTCGAGGTGATGGGGACGGGGTCCCAGTGTTCGTCGACGTGCTTTCGACTTAGCGAAGTCTAAGCGCAAACGTCTCTCAAGACGAATATCAGTTTCAGAGAAACTTGCTCGAAGAGCATTGTAGGAGGGGAGCCGTCGAGCTCCCTCCACCCAGCTTCGGAATTGTGCTTCATAAGCACGCTGGGATTCCCCAGGGTTGAGAACAACCGGGATGGTTCGCATAGAGGGAACCGGTTGGCGGTTTAGCTGCATCTGCAGGCGCGCCTGATACTCCTGAGGAGTTGTGACTTGTGGAGTCAGATATCGCTCTCGGAGCCGGTGCCGTTGCACTTGCTCATCAGCAGTCGAGGCCGCAGGCCCACACGTGTACGTGTTCAGCGGCTGCTGCGCCGCGAGGCGGGCCGCTTCGGCAGGGTTCCGCGGCTGGAAGCCGTAGTCACGGCGTGACGTTAGAACAAGTGGTCGGACCACAGGTCGGAACGACTGCGAGCGCTGCTCATTGGACAACTGACGGCCTTGGGCCTCGTCCAGGTCATTCGTAATGACGTTGTGATCGTATCGATCTTCCTCGTCATACCGCGACGATAGCGGTGGCGCATCGCGCAGCGAGCGAAACGGATTCGAACGTTTAGAGAACGGATGCGGTGTCCGCAGGTCTCTTCTTGTTGGAGATCGCGCCGTTGAGCGGCTAGACCTCACAGAGGAAGCTGGGGAAGACGCGGCACCAGCGTGCGACCTCGGAGAGGTTGGGTTGGAGTGATCCTCACTACCCATGGGCTCGTCGTAATCGACTTCGCCCTCTTCGAGTTCCGAGAACAGACCATCGTTCCCTCTGGGCGGCGCCCGCGGCTCTGACGAGCTTTGAGCTTTGCTCTCTTCTTGTTGACGGCTCATGGAGCGTTGACCGTGTCGACGGCGATACTCTTGGTGGTACTCCGCCACCGAAAGAGACGAAGATGCTCTTGGAGCAGTTGCGGAGCGCAGTTGGGGGTCTGGGACCGACGAGGCAGGGGCGGCGCGACGCGCTGGAGACGTTGGGCCGTGGGCCGGAGTGGGAGTGCCAGGCATCAAGGATGCGAACGCGTTTGTGAGCTCGTGGAGCTGCAGAACGCACAGGTGAGGTCTAGTGACCTCCGTCGTCTTGACAAGACGTGACCTCGCTGAGGAAAGTTCGAGAACGGAATGTTCTCATCTTAGTGAGGGAGAGTGTAACGGGGTTACATGGTGTGGAACACACAGGGGTACGAAGTACCCGGAGAGTTAACAAACTCTCAGTACATAAGTTGGAGAGTTAACAAGGTCTCTCAGTACGTTGGCTGAAAGCCACACGTTATGCATTTGATTAGGTTTAACTATGCTAGATAGTTAAAGAGATACATTTACCCCTAGGCGGCTTGGCCGCAATAATAGTAAATAAATCGCTTCTGGTTTTGAAGCATAAAAGTTAAGGTATTAACTTTGAGCCCTGGTCTTGGGCTGTAAGTGTCCTTTGGATAAGGAACTTAGTATTAGTGACTCTTTGAGTCGAACGTCTTCCTCTGACGCTAAAGCTACGGCAGCCCCGCTGCATGTTTAGGAAGAGATGAGAAAAACCTCCATCACCAAGTTCCACGGTTTCTTTCCAGAGTTTCTGGTAAAGCGAGTAGGTCAATGGCTGCTCCCCGGACGTCGTCGGGTTACTAATCTGGTCACTATCAGCCTCCATGAGCTTCATTCCCGAGAAAAGCTGTTTCATTTCATCTCCATATTCAGGCGGCAAAGCTAGACGCCACACTCTATACAGGTCCTTAATTGCACTCCGATAACCACTTAGTGTCCCAGCTTTCACATCACGGCTTTTGTAAACAAGAAACTGCTCAAAATACGGAGGCGTGAACTCCATTAGATTGAGTTCACCACTGCTGTCAAAGAATCGATCCGTGTTGTGGTCGACTTTAGCAAGCTCTTTGCGAATCCACTTTGCAATGCCGTTCAAGCTACTCTTGTACTTCCCTCGTGTTTCCTTGGTAACGCAGGCATCTCGGATTGCCTCCACGTCAGCTACAGCCATCCCGCAGGCTGCGCTTTCGCTGGTCTGTTGCGCGCTTCCTTCACTCATTTTACAGTGGCTTCTGGGTAGTTTTAGATCTATTTTGGCCAATTGGAACAGCGTGTTATCGTAAGACGAGTTCACTTACGATTTGTTGGAAACTCGGGATGGCAAGGCGTTGTTTAGTGAGCCTATGTCAAAATACGAGTAAGAATATTTATTTTTGATAAAATGTAAGTGGTCAGCGCTTACGAATTAACGCGAAGCTCAATATATTACTTATGAAAGTACAGGAATCATTTATAATGTAGTCTCCAGTTTGTCTTGCAACCACTGGGAATTGATCGGTAATTTTACCTTCCATACGAGATAGTCTACAAGCACATGGTGACTACAGTATGTGCCCACTCATATCTGGAAGAATTTGCGCTATGGAGACAAAGATTCAGTTTCTGGTTACCCAAGATGCGCTGCGTGTCCTTGATCTTAGAATCCAAGCGGGTACACGAGCAACACGGACAATCTGACGCCGAGCCATGGTATTGCGTCTGGTTAGAGTACAGGATCGCATCGGTGACATGTACACAAGTCCAGGAAGCGGTGTGCAAAACGGGATCAATCGGAAACAGTCCGACAAGAGGTTCTTGTCCGTCCAGATCTTCGAATGAGGCCTCGTGTTCATGTGAATGGAGATGGCAATCAAGCAGTACGTGTCAAAGCCCACAACTTGAGGTCCACACGTCGAGTTCTTGTCGTTCTCCTGGTGCAACGCCATCAACGTGGGCTCTAACTAGCCGTCCAGGAAGGCCAGATCGATCACTTTGCCCGCAATGTCCACTTGTCGTAGTAGGAGGGGGAATTCTCGCACGGTGATGTCGTTCGGCGTGTGGCCACTCATATGGCTTCTCTTGAGTTTCGCTCCGACCTTGCCGCTCTTGTCCAGTAAGGCGTTCAGAGTGTTTTTCATGTCAGTCGTGACTCCTCTGTTCTTGCTCTCGTCCACTAGCTCCCCGATTTTCTTCTCTTCCTCATCGTCGTCTTCTTCATAGAACGCTAACTCCATCGATTCTCTTCGAAAGGGCATGATTCCACAACGTGTCTCTGGGTCCACGCGAGCGGACGCTTGAGTGGTGAGACCCAGTAGCTGTTCTCAGCCGTATTTCTCTCCTTTCAGCGTAGCTCCAGGTCCGACAGCGTCCTAATCAAAGGAGAACATGGCGAGTGTCGCTAGAGTTCGTAAGCGTCTGTCGTAGCCCGCAGTGACCCAATTAAACAGCGGGAACGTGAGTAGCAGCACTTATTCGCCCCCGATGAGGCGATGCTTCTTTCAAAGTAGACTGCGGTCGAATTTGAGCATGTAACGCTCTCAGAGAGCCGCGCGCTTACTGCGTGGTAGAACTAAACTTATTAAACCCTATAATATCAAGAACGAAACTTTGACACCTGCAAGCTGAGCAGACTGCAGGTTACATCCGTCGTGTAAAGCGCTGCGTGGGCAACACACCCGTCGCGCGGCCCAGCGTTTTAACGAGAGACTTGGTGCTGATAGTGTGTGGGCCTTGGCTAACACTGATAGATGGTGGGGGGGTCTCGATGGTGCGGTACACAGTCTGTTGGCCAATACTCCACGCTCGCCTTTCGAGTTTGCACAAAGCCTCCAGTCAGGGTCAAACTACACAAAGCAATCGGCACCAACCAGGTTTACGCCGATGCCACCAGAGCGCGTTGTCAGGAGGAAGGCGAAGAGGTTACTATCATCAGCCTTGAAAGCGTAAAGTCGCTGCTGTCGCTCTGCGTTGTGCCGTCAAGACGAGTGCACTAGCGAGGCAGTACCGTGAAACTATTTACATTCCGCTCGCTCAGTTGCTGGAGTAGATCAGTCCCAACATCGACGCCAGCCTGTGACACGAGGCAGGGGCAGAGGTCATGGAGGAGGAGATGTGTCGTCATGTGATATGTCGGGAAGGATCAAGAAGCACAGCTCCGACAGTAAAGGTACTGGGCGGATGGAGAGGCTGTTCAGTCCTCCGACTCGGAGGCTCCTGTGAGATGCTATCGTGCTACTGTGAGATGCTACTTGCTACGGTCTGCCAGTGTCCAGTGCCAGACGTCATTGCCACAGCCCAAGACACTGGCAATACCAGTACTACCGATCCAACCTACAATCCTACGCGTGTCTATGCATGTACTGCATCCCGGCGTACCGGTCTGCAACGCGCTCATGTGCGAGCGGCGTGCGGAAGATACCAAGGACTGTATGAAGGACGACATTGGTGGCGGTGAGCAACTGCAACTGCGTTGCAGGTGATGGTGAACTACTTAGCTTTCTATAGACTATCTTAGACTGAGTATGTGCTAATCTAACTTTGCAAAACATGGAGGTTCAGGTGCTGGCAGCTCTCACTCACACAACTGCTTTTGCTGTGCTGCGTGCACAACGAGTGAGAGGCAGCAAGCACCAGAACTCCGTGATCCTGTCGTGGTACTTTGCCCGGCACTCACGTGTTTTACATTCTATTCCTACTTGCTCTACACCTACTGCCCTACAAGTCTGTGCTTTGGGCACCTACTTTACGTAGTGATAGAAGGTCGGAGAGCCCGGTGACGCGCCATGCGTCATCTCAGGTTATGAGCCCAATCAGGGCGCAGCGATCGACTGACGTGGACGCTGGTGTTGAAAACACACAAGAAGAAGTTTTGACGAATCAAGGAGAAGATTCCCCGGGATTGGTCGAAAGACTGAATGGCCCGGATGATGCGACATTATCGCAATCTGATGCTGAGCGACTAATTCGCTCATTGGTCGGAATTACTGGTGGGCGACCGTTTCTTCGAGTGTTACTCGAAGGTATGCAGAATTCGAACACAATCGAAGAAACGGGGCCAGTTGAAAATCCGCCCCCTCCGCCTCCACCACCGTCGAGCCAAGGATCGGTTGGCAGTGGACGAAGCTACACGAGCCGAGGAGAGAGCATCCTGGACAACATGAACCCCGGTGGTCGGTACGACGACAAGGAGCTTTCCGACCACACCAAGGCGTTGCGCAACTCCGCAAGCATTGTGTTGCCTAAGCTTCACAAGAAAGAAGACTACAAAGCGTGGCAAAGCGAGGTGCCGTTGCACTTCGAGACGCGCTCGCTAGGCGACATTACGTATGGAGGAGAGCGATATGGCGAAGAGGAAGGTCTACGTCGCCCTAAGTATCATGAGTGGTATGCGACGCGAAAGAACAAGACGCTCTCCGCGTTGTCCCTATCTCTATCTGTGGACTTACGCGTTACGTTCAAGATTGATGAGATAAGAGACAAAATGGATGCGGCAGCAATGCTGTATTCAACGATTACCAAACACTTTGAGGCTGGAGACGGCATCAACCCTGACTACTTGCTACAGGACTTGGTGACTCGCCGATTACAACCGAACGAGTCCGTTACTGCGTACGTGGAGGACATCGGACGAAAGGTGACACTCCTGCGTCAAGGAAATGGTGAATTTGAAGAATGGCAACATGCAAGCCTACTTCTATTAAACTGCGTGTTGATATTTCGAGATCTCGCGCGTGAACACGCAGACTGGATCAACCAACACGACCGACGTGGCCTAAAGCTTTCGAGGCATTGCAGCGCCTGCGTCCGCTGAACATCAGTGTGATCAGCTGCACAGCAGACGAATCGGCCTACAACGCGGACGATGCAAGTCGCGCAGGTTGGTACTGGTCAAGGACAAGGACGAGGACAAGGTCAAGGCTACGGACATGGACACAACAGTGGAAGTGGACGTGAGTCTGGAAAGAAACGTGGGAAGAACAAGCGCAAGAAGGCAAAGGTTGCAGCTGAGAAGAAGCAGCACACAGCCTGCGCTAACTGCAATGGAGATGGTCACTGGTATGCAGAATGCACTGCGCAGACTGGCATGCAACTGAGACCAGACCTGGCCAAGAGACTTAAGAACAAGTTGAAGTACAAGAAGTCGCCAGCTTCCCTCATCAACTCGGTGAGACGAGTTGAAGTTGCCCAGTCTGACAGTGAGCAACGAGCCCTATTCTCGGGTCTCTCGTTGTGTGCGACGACACGACTGGCGAATAACGATGGGAACAACGATGGTGTGGCGACGGCTGCACACATGTCTCCCGTGTATTCGGTGACAACACCTGCGAGCAGTGAGGCTGAAGATATGAATCTGGCTGAAGAGGTGAGGACGTCGGCAGTCGGACTCGAGTCCAAGTGTACACCTGCAGTACACCCGAACGTGCCAACGACACCGCAGCAACTGCAACTGAGAGTTCCTGTTAATCATATGCAAGGTGGAGAACAAGAACAAAAGGATGGACAAGTGCATACAGGACACCAAGAGGTGCAATTTGCTGTACCAGCGGCGATGAAAAGCCAGTGGGATAGTGGCCAATCGCTTGGTCCACCTCCTGCTTTGGGAACTGCACTATACTATCTGGGTCAAGGACTGATGCAGAGCTCGCAAGGACCTGGATCTGAGCTATGGTACACCAAAGGTGGACCACAAGTGGGTCCACCTGTGCCGGGGGATGATCATTGTGGACCTAATGTTGAGCAACGCGGACGCCAAGGACCTGAGCAAGATTACGGGCGAGGATATCAGTCCAACATGAGTCCTTATGAGCTAGGACGCAGTGAATTTATACCAGGACGAGCAGACTCACTACAACTACAAGGATGGAGCCGCTCACCTCCGCGGAACTTCCAAAGAGAAAGATCACCGCAACGTGGAAGGAGCCGCTCACCTCCGCGGAACTTCCAAAGAGGAAGATCACCGCAACGTGGAAGGAGCCGCTCACCTCCGCGGAACTTCCAAAAAGGAAGATCACCGCAACGTAGAAGGAGCCGCTCACCTCCTCGGGACTTCCAACGAGGAAGGTCGCCTCAACGTAGATGGAGTCGCTCACCGCCCCGAAACCTGCAACAAGGAAGACCTATGTAGTATGGAAGAAGCCGTTTACCGAGAGGAAGATCACTGCAGCGAGGGCGTTCGCCATTGCGTTGGCGTTCGCCACCTCGTGGTCGTAATTGGTCTGCTCGTCGTGAGCCACGAGCGAACAACCAGCCGCCAAGTCATTACGGACCCCAGCCGCAAGAGGCGTGGCGTAGTAGACCATCACCCGCGCGTGGACCACTACTGAATGATTGCATTCGTCGAAATGATCTTCAACGTCGGAACTTGTCGCCAAGTCGTCGTGGAAACTCGCCTAGACACTGCGAAAATCGTGGGAATGACGGTATCGGTGGAATTCGACAGGTGAATGCGATTGGTCGAAACCAAAGAAAACAGTCTGATGACTCAGATTGGGTGGAGTGGATTTTGGAATCTGGCTCTCAGGCGAATGTATGTGGAGACTTGTCTTTAATTACTACCATTCGAGAAGATCGCACCAGTCGGCTTGACTTTGCCAACGGAACATCGGAACATGCAACTATGTGTGGTTCTGTCTTGCTACGCATTGTAAACCAAACAACTGGTGAACAAGAAGATCGCCTCCTTGAGGACGTGGTCTACACTCCTAATGCAAAGGTGAACATTATCAGCCTCGGTCACTTGCAGACGGCTGGGAAGTACAAGCTGCTGTGCTCAGATGATCAGCAGTCAGCTTGGCTCTCAAATCCAGGTACTTCGTTGAAGTTTATCATGCGAGACAATATCTACCGATTGAAGGCAGAGCGAGTGTCAGGAGTGATGGTGATGGCAGCACGCAAACAAGACATGGACAGCAGAAAGACGATGGAGTTACTGCACCAACGGTTCGCTCACATGAGTATGGACACTGTGAGAGAGCTGTCGAGTAAGCTCGATGTCGGAGTAAAGATTAATGCACAAGGTCTGAGCTCCTACGAGTGTGTTGCGTGTGCTGCTAGCAAGACTAAACGGATGACTCATGCAAGGATTCCTGAACGGAAGTCTGAGCCACTAGAGATGTTGATGATGGACATATATGCACGATGAACGAACCGACGGAAGGTGGTGCAACTATGTTCCTGCTAATCATTGATGAAGCTACTCGCTTCAAGTCGGCGTATCTACTCGAACGAAAGAGTGCGGCTACACTGTACGTCAAGATTTTGCTACATCAACTTCGGACTCAGTTTCCCAAGCTCACTGTTCGGAGACTGCACTCTGATCAGGGTGGTGAATTCACCAGTAATGCGCTGAGAGATTACTGCAATGAGCATGGGATTGTGCAGCAGTTCACGAATGCTTACTCTCCTCAGGAGAATGGTGTGGTGGAGCGAGCAAATGGCACTGTACTGCCTCGCATCCGTGCTATGCTGACCGCTACACATCTTCCTAACATGCTATGGGGAGAAGCACTTCTACACATTGTCACGACACTGAATTGGCTGCCAACTAAACCGCTAGGACTGGTCTCACCATACAAGAAGCTGTACAGTGTGACACCCGATGTGGATGAGCTTCGGACTTGGGGATGTGTGGCACACGTGCGTGTCCCTCCTGAGTCCAGACAAAAGAAGGAAAAATTGGAGCCGAGAGCACGACTATCTCTATTACTTGGTTATAGTCATGATACCAAGGGCTACAAATTTCTGGATTTGAAGACGGCTCAAGTCGTGACTGCACGTGGACGAAACACGCGGTTTCACGAGGCGTTTACAAGTGACGGCACGTACGTAAAGCAGCTTCTAGAGAACGCATATCACGACGGTGATCATCAGTTGCCCGATAGTGTTCCGGTGGCACGCATCAAGACTAGTATGGAGACGTACCTGCCTGGTTGGAGCTCTGAGTCTTCGACTGTGACGAAGCAGCTCGAGATGGTGCCGGTAGCTGATGACCTGCAGGACAAAGAGCATGAGTCCAGTGGGAGTGCGAAAGACGACTTACCTGAGGAACAGAGAGTAGAGTCGCCAGCCGGTGTAGATGCACCAGTTGAAGTTGCTGCGAACGATGAGACAAAGGAGCCGCCTGCGGCACCCAAGTCTGGCAAGCGACGAAAACGAAAGACGCGAAAGAAACTTGAACCAGAAAAGAAGGAGACGAAAACCTCTGAGATTCGCGGTCCTACTGTTCAACCCTGTCTCAAGCGACCTCGAAGGACGCAGAAGCCAAGTGTGTGGCTTCTTGACTATGGGGTGGGCAACGTGATGTCTATCAATATGGACATTGAGATACCGACGACCTACGTCGGAGCAAGCATTGGCTTCAGTGGAAGGCTGCTATGCTTGCTGAACTACAGTCACTGAAACGACACAAGACATGGAAATTGGTGCCACGCGCGGCAGCCAAAGGCGTCAAGGTTATTACGTGCAGATGGGTGTTCGCTGTTAAGCGTGACGAACGAGGGCGTGTGAAAAGGTTTAAAGCTCGTCTCGTGGCTCATGGCTTCAGACAACAACTGGGCGTGAACTACAGTGAGACCTACGCACCGGTAATCCGGTTTGAGACGATCCGTGTTGCCATCTACTTCGCCGTTCAACGAGGATGGGAAGTTCTTCAGTACGATGTAAAGACCGCGTTTCTTTACGGGGACCTCGATGAGTTGATCTACATGGAGCAACCACCAGGCTTTCAAACAGATGGGCCAGCGTTTGTCTGTAAGCTCTTGAAGAGCCTCTATGGACTTAAACACGCACCGAACGTATGAAACCGAATTCTACATGCCAAGTTGCTGACACTTGGGCTTGAAAGACTGGAATCGGACTACGGCTTGTACGCGCTGAAGAAGGATGGAGAAGTGACTATGCTCCTAACTGTATACGTGGACGACCTATTGCTAATGGGTCCACGTGAGCTGTGTGCTCGAATTGCAGCCGCGCTGCAAGAAACGTTTGAGCTCACGACCATGGGAACCGTGAAGTACTTGCTAGGTGTGGAGATCTTGATCAACCGACCCAGTCGGCAGATTATCTACTGTCAGAAACAGTATGTACTCGAAGTACTCAAACGATTTCACATGGAGACGTGCAATGGGTGTACTACGCCTAGGCTTTGACACTTTCAAAAGCGGTTGTTCCTGCTACGACCGAGTACCTGCCCTATCGAGAGCTGGTTGGTGCGCTTCAGTATCTTGTAAGTGCCTCAAGACCTGACATCGCACACGCAACCAGACATCTCGGGAAATACGTAGCCAGCTACGACCATACTCACTATGCGCAAGCCAAGCGGGTATTGCGCTACCTGCAGGCTACACGTGACTTTGGTCTGGTGATGGATGTTGCGTCAGCGAGTGACCTACGTGTGGGTTGCTATTCGGATGTAGACTATGCTAATGATCCAGTCGACCGCCGCAGCATCAGTGGATACGTGACGACACTGGACAACAATGTTGTCTCCTATGCATCGAGGAAACAAGAAATCAATGCTCAGAGCACATGTGAAGCTGAGTACGTTGCAATAGCTGAAGCTACAAAGGACTTGCTGTGGCTTGCAGGGCTCTGCCGAGAACTAGTGTGGAAACATGCACTACCTGTACTACTCGGAGATAACCAGGGAGCCATCTCTCTAACGACTAAACCCGGCAAGCACAGCAAGCAAAAACACATTGACAACAAATACCACATGGTGCGGCGGGTCGTGGAACTAAAACGGATCATTACGCAACACATCGGGACGGAGGATATGGTGGTGGACATCATGACCAAACCACTTGCGGTGGTCAAGTTCTCTCGATTCCGAAAGATGCTGAAGGTACTGCCTATTGTGGCAGACAGTGACATGGCTGCCACTGTAAACGTAAAGGCTACATCTGCGTCAACTGCGATGCATGATACCTTGACTGCGTCACCTGCGATGCGGTCAAGAACGACGGATTAGACATTACTGACGACGATGACATGTAGTGTGCTTGTGTGCCGACTGGATGAACCAGTTTCGTGTGGCTGTACCACAACACTAGCATGCAGTCAACTGCGCTGGACTACGGACATGTGCGATTCGAGTGGGAGACTATGCAGCTAGCAAATTACGGTGGTGGTGGCTATCGTACGACTATTCTCAGTGGTGTGTGTACGGATGAACCGATGTGATCGCGTCGATTCGGCACTGCATCGCCGAGATCAAGTGGGAGTGTGAGATGCTATCCTGCTACTGTGAGATGCTACTTGCTACGGTCTGCCAGTGTCCAGTGCCAGACGTCATTGCCACAGCCCAAGACACTGGCAATACCAGTACTACCGATCCAACCTACAATCCTACGCGTGTCTATGCATGTACTGCATCCCGGCGTACCGGTCTGCAACGCGCTCATGTGCGAGCGGCGTGCGGAAGATACCAAGGACTGTATGAAGGACGACATTGGTGGCGGTGAGCAATTGCAACTGCGTTGCAGGTGATGGTGAACTACTTAGCTTTCTATAGACTATCTTAGACTGAGTATGTGCTAATCTAACTTTGCGAAACATGGAGGTTCAGGTGCTGGCAGCTCTCACTCACACAACTGCTTTTGCTGTGCTGCGTGCACAACGAGTGAGAGGCAGCAAGCACCAGAACTCCGTGGTCCTGTCGTGGTACTTTGCCCGGCACTCACGTGTTTTACATTCTAATCCTACTTGCTCTACACCTACTGCCCTACAAGTCTGTGCTTATGGCATCTACTTTACGTAGTGATAGAAGGTCGGAGAGCCCGGTGAGGCGCCATGCGTCATCTCAGCTCCGAGCCCTGCGAGCCTGTTGTGTCGTCGTGCCACTTCCGCAGCTTCTTCCACAAACGCAAAGTCGTCTTCTTCGCCAACTGAAGAGAGTGGAGTTAACAGCGATGGCGTCACAGTGTCCTTACTGCCGTCACTATCGGAGTCGTCCGCCTCAGAGTGAACTTGAGGCCACACCAATTCGTCCACAGCGGCCGGCCAGTTCATTTGATGAGAGTTCAGCCACGCATCACTGAGCCGCAAGGAGTCTTTTTTAAGTCGCTCCACCTCGTAATGACGCGGTAAACCCGACAGTTCTTGCTCCTTACGCCACTGCTTCCGGTATTTTTCCTCCATCCACGCACCATTTTTTAAGTCGCTCCACCTCGTAATGACGCGGTAAACCCGACAGTTCTTGCTCCTTACGCCACTGCTTCCGGTATTTTTCCTCCATCCACGCACCATCTGTGAGAGAGCCACGTAATAAGCATACTTCCGCTGAGCCCAAACTACTCGAAGCGCCACTACCGGAACCGCTCGTAGCATTGAGCACCACGTAGGCTTGAGTGGAGTAGTAGTTCACAAGTTTTCGTACTTTAACTTGGAGATGTTTCCTCAAATACACACGATTGGACCTACGCCCTGTACGATCGAGAAATTGGTGACCATCCGCCAGCAATGGTAAATTACAGCGCGAAGAACACCTGCCAGTAGTAGATGATTTGACTTGGCTCCGACTCCGGTATTAATAGATCCAGACAGAAATTGCACCAGCGACAGATCTTGTACTGGGACAGGAAATCCAGAGTCTGGATTCCTGTCTGGATTCCAGACTCGTGTGACCAAAGTTCCCAATACGTGAAAAACTTGAAGACGCGTCATAGATCGCTTCCTCCGCCTCGTCGTCCAGACTCTTCCCCTCTCGCACTGCACTGATAGCAGCTCCAAGTCTCCCATCAGTCTTCTCAGCTTCGCCAGCTTCTTCATCGTTTCGGCTTGCACTTGATCATTATTATTGATAATAGCTGCAAAAACAGCGGCACTTCTTTGCGCGTTTCCCACGCAAACGTCGCTGAGGCAGGAAAAAAAACGTGACAACAACAGGCTCATTTTCTGCTCTGGCTGTCCAGCGTCTTCTTCTGTCCGTGCAATTATCTGGCAGTAAGAGTCGAACGCAGCTTCGATCAGAGCCACCAGCTCGTACAATACGCCGGATACATCACTATATCTCGCTCCATCCTTCGCCAGAGAAAATTCATACGAGTTATCCATGCGGCAGTGCAACATGACGTCCAAGCCATGTCGGAGAGCAGCGTTCTCGTATTCGAACGGAGCTTGTAGGAGCACCTTCACCCAGAACCTTATCGGCTGCATGAGCGTCGAGCCGTCCACAGAATACTTGAACGAGCGTCGGAGACGCTGTCGTGGCAGTCAGCGATGAGTTCCGGATCGAAAACTGCACTAGTCGATGACGCATCTGACGGTGATAACGCTCCTGTGCTGTTGTCTCTACCCAAACGCCGACAAGATCTACGACCTGGCACCGTGAAAAAACGCGGACGTAATGACCGATACTGGGCACGATTGAGGAAAGCACTCGTTGATGAGAGCGGGCAGCTCTACAGGGTGCAAATAGCGACTGCATTCACGCACAAAGCGAAGCTTCGCCAGGATCCGTTTTTTCGCTGTGCCCTCCCACCCGCCGATGAAGTCTTTGTTGAGAACTTTTTGCATGCGATGGAGCTCGTTTGTGTCGATGTACGAGAGCTCGTGCAGAGAGCTCAGCAGACTCAATAACTCGTCCGTAGAGAGAGCTTGCATCTCTGCCATACACGCCTCCAACTCGTTGTCCAGGTCCGCAATCACACCACCGTTTTCTTCAGCCCCCACCTTGTCCGAAGATGACGCTGCCTCCGCATCGTCCTCGCTGTTCGACGTCGCCGTCTTGGACTTACATTCGCTTTTTGCTGGGCAGTCATTCGGTTTGTCGAGTCGAGACAAGATCGGGGAGGTTCTCCGTTAATATATATATATATATATATATATATATATATATATATATATAATATTTTGTTTCGAGCACCTGGACCGCAGAGGGGAAGGGCTCGCCCTTAAGCAACATCTGTAGAGGTTCTCAGCAATCAAGAGGGTCTTTCAACACAAACGTCGTCAACAAGCAGATCTCATAGGCCACATTATGATCCGTGCGTGGCGCTGTCGTGGCTGAAACGGTGGATTCAATGTCCATTCCTCTGGGACTCTGAAGGGTCAGAAGCAGGCGTGCTTCCTGTTGGAAAGAAGCGCCAGTGCTGCCAGCCATCGCTGGTTCGGATATCCTTCACCTTCACGATGGTACATGGGCAGGTAACGCCCATGATCGCAGAAGCTCTAGTGCTCTACAAGAGCGGGCAAGTGATCCCGAGTCCGCTATCGTGTTGTCTGGCGGTGGATCTCCACATAAACCTGAAGTGACGTCAATCGCTAAGTCGATTCGTCGCGCGTTGTGGCTGGAGGAGCACGTGGCGCAGTACGGAGTCGGCGATTGCGTCTGGTTACAAGCGCTGCAACTTGACGTCATCGTCACTCCCAGTTCAACTGGCGGAAGCGCAGCACACTGGTGAGCCGGCTATCGTCAAGAATCTGGAAAATGCCTCTGGTAAAATGATACGCGATCTCGTTCACAGCACCTCCGACAAATGGACTGATCAATGTGAAAAGGCTGCGCGATAAATATTTGAAAACGCTCGAAGCATTGGAACCGTTCAGCTTCGTGTCACTAGACTCGAAAGATTACCCTCTGCGTGCCGTTCATGATTCGCTCCTTAAAGAGAAGCGCGACGAAAACATTCAACTATGTTATCAGTGTGCAGCATTCTACAAATTACCAGCTATACCACCAAGTCATTACGAGGTAAGTAGCTTCAGAAATAGGCTACTACTACGAATCGGGCTTGTCTTTCTCGTTTGTTTAAACAATTACTGCAGTTTTGATGAGCTGTGCAAGGCAGTTAAGAAATTACCGTCTACAGTGGGTGATTTGGATGTTAAGATGCTGGAAATGCTCGTTCTGGAGCAATCACGAATTCATCGGATGGAGGTTCTACTCTCGGGGCGGTGTTGTCTGGCAGATAATACTGCGACCACTCGTTGTAGTGTCTGCAGGTAGACGAAGACACGCTGGGGAGCTGGCAAAGCTCCGGGTAAGCTGTTGTCGAGTGTATTGCTAATTGCAAAGTGAGCTGTTCTGGTCTAAGCCATGCGTCGGACGAACACACTGTGTTACGCAGTGGCAGCACTGCTCTCGGAACGACACAGGATACAAAAAAACCAGCTCGTCCGGACGCGGCACATCACAGGGAGCTTTAATTCTCTTTGCACCTCAAGCAACAGCTCTTGTGCGCAATGTCAGTGCGGTAAATGCGTCATCAAAGGTTTTATCCTTGCCGAGAGCGGCAGACTGCCGCTCTCCGCCGGCAGTCGAGCGTCGGGTACCAGATTGGACCCAATCAACGACTCAAAAGAGAGACACCAAACGCCAGCGCGTGAGCAGCAGCAGCAAGAATGACGTCATATTTGCACGTAAGGTGGCACAGAGCCTTGTGAAGTGCTGCAGCCAAGGTAGACGGTCAGTAGACTCACACCTTAATCTCGATGAATTGGAAAACTTGACGTAATATTGCTGTTGTGACGCAGAATTGGATGGTATAGTAGCGGTAATGGATCTGGCGTGTGTGGCGTTGTATGTGGTATGTATCCTGGAGCCTGCGGTGCGTCTGGGAGATCTTGTGGTGGGCAATCCGCTCTATCAAGTTGCCAAGAAGTATGCGGAGATTCCCGAGTTAAGTCGACTAATATGAAATCGACTATATATGTGACTAACAGCCAGTTCAAAGGTACGCAGATGAGAGAGGTGGCACTGTGTGTGGCTGCGTGTGTTCACATCCGACTTTAGGAAGCGCACTCGAAGCTTTACAGTAGAGTGAGTGAGAAGTCGCAGCTTATGAAGCTGTTGGATCTTCAGGATGAAGGCAATGACGCTCTCTCCAGCAAAGTCACGGAATACGTTGGACTAATGGCGGAATTTCCCACACCAAAAAGTTCCCACTCTGCTCAATTCGCTCGATTACTACTGGGATACATGAATACTTGCGTCTCGCTGTTAACTGCCATGAAAAACTACGAGGTATGAATTATTTCGGGGGTATACCGCTTACTGTATCTTCTATAATAGCTTAACTTCATCTTCTAGCTTAACAAATCACAAGATGCGATGCTGCAGAAACAGCACTATTAATATCACCGTGGATTTCGCATCTACAAAGAATCTCTCAGCAGGATGCAAAGCTGGCCGGACTTTTTGGGTACTGTGGAAAATCGCTGCGGCGGTGGATGGTGTCAAAAAAAATATTGCAACGAGTGGCGCCCTCCAATTTCGTTTGGTAGCTCTATCATTCCTTCTTAAATGCTCAAACTACACTTTTTCAAACTTTATCCAACCCGTAGGAGAAATACTTGACAACGATAGTGGGAAATGAACCCAAGCGGAAGGCTAACTAACCTTTTCTTTCGGTAGTGGTCGATAGGTGCACCGCGCTGGTGTCCAGTACGAACGAGCAGCCAAAAGATCACAGCAGGGACTCAAGGAATTAATCTGGTTTTATGATCAGTCAGCGAACACGTTGAGTAAAGCACGGCCCACTTCAACCCACATGTACAGCGTACGTAGTGATTTTCTTGCATGGGTATTTCAGGGTTTTGGACATATAGCCAAAGGCATGTGGTCGTTTTGAAATACTTGACAGTCCGAATCCCTTTAATGGGAATATATCCAATGGCTTGAGCACTTCGCGCTGAATTGTGAAGTGTCTGGGATGCACTTAAAAGGAGTGCCATGATTCTCGAGAATGCGGTCCAATATGTGCAGCTGTTTGGAAGCGCCGAAAAGCTCATCGAACCCTGTCTACTATTCTCCATCGCAGGTGCTCTCTTCAGCTCAATTTAGTCGGGGAAGCGAGAAAACCGTCTTCTTCACGTGGTGGCTTCAGCAACTCCAAAAAAAACGCATCCTGTAAATCGGTTTATGGGGGTGAACAGGCACCTGTACAACGGGTACGTAGCCCTAAGTGTACCCCTAGTTACATGAAGTCGGACACGCCTCACACCTGTGATGTACATATCCGCGAGCTCACAAACGCCTACGCATCGTTGATGCCCAACTTCTTGTCGTCGGCCCACGACCCAATGCGCACCGCGCATCTTGGTCTCAAGCGGTCTCAGACCTACGCTCGCGCTCCGCGCCTACTCCAAGAGCTGCAAACCGCTAAGAGCTATGCTCTTGACTCATCCGAGTCGTCGACAACAGCTCAGCGGTTAAACACTCGCTTCGCAAGCGATAGGTCGGTGATTCGATCCCAACAGCGCGCCGCCCTCTCGTTCCATGAACGATTGCCCACGCTTGGACAAGCTTAAGGGCAACACCCTTTTAGCTCAATGGTTGAGCGTTGGCTTTGAAAGCCACAGGTCGGTGGTTCGATTCCACCCGGGCGCAGCCCTCTCATACCATGCGTAGTCCGTACTCGGACGAACTTACGGGTATCGCCCTTGTATCTCAATGATAGCGCTCCTGCCTGGAAACCAAAGCGATCCCCGCCCGGGACACACCCCTTCTGCTGTTACAGCGTATCCACATCTGGATCATGCTCATCGAGCAAGTTAATTCAAACCAACTATGCGTCTATCGGGACGCTTGTACCTGAACCTTGTTCAGCACAACACGAAGCACCTGCTTCCTTCGGGACCATGTCCCTAACACCACGAGGTCTCTCCACCTCCTGCTCCCGCTGCGAGCACCGCTCATACGTACGAGCAGGCTTCTGCAGCCACTGGTCAGAGCCTGAGCTCAATTACTGACCTGTTATCTCCCCACTCTAGTGGGAGGCGCCCAGCACCTGGCGACGCTGTCGCACGCCACGGTGGCGCTTCGGCACCGGATGTGCCCAATCGTAAGCGCTCACGACGTCAGGGCAATCTTGCCGGAGGATAACCTCGAACTCCCATGAGTTATGTGAGTGAGGGTAACCCCTCCACTTCACAAAGTACTGAGTACGCCCTGGCGTCTACGCCGCGCCACAAGCCGTTCCACGTGATAGTGGAGCTCACCATGATCATCGAGCAGATCGGGAGGAGGCCTTTCCTCAGCTGGGTTCTCGCGGGGAGCGTCAGCACTTGCCGGAACGGCGTCTGCGTCAATACGACGCCGGCGTCCACGACGCGAACGCTCACGTTCATCGCCCATCGGTCTAACTCGAAGAGATGATCCACTTTGTGGATCGGTTAGAGCCACCATTGTTGACTCACAGACCTGGAGCGTCCAGTCGCTCGGCTGAACGTTCAGCTTGCCTTGCTCCTGCATCTCGAGCACTTCACTCCGCGGCCTGTGGCTCTACCACATGCTGTCATTCAGCCTCTTGTGGCTCTGTCACCCGCTGCCCTGCAGCTGTCCGTGGCCCAACCACCGTTGGCGCCAACGCCTCCGCGCTCACCTGAGCAGGGCCTTGAGGCGGTATGGTTTAAGCAAGCCAACATAGAAGACTGGATGCGTGTGCATCTTCTTCGGAAGGTTTAGCGTATACGCTAGTCCGTTCCTGGCCACGACCTTGAACGGTCCTATCCGCCAAGGTCTCAGCTTCGTCTTGAATACGGCAGACACTGCATGCGTTGGTACGGCCTTCGTGATCTAAACAGACCACGCATCCTTGAGGACGGCGACAAATTCGCCTCACCTCTCACCAACGAATATCGAGGTGGCTGTCCTTCTTCACGAAGTACAACTGCTGCGTCGAGTACAAGCCGGGCAAGCTCAACGTGCTTGCGGACGCCCTCTCTCGGCGTCCAGACTACGAGCTGGCCCACATCACACGGGTGACAACGGATCTATTGGATCGGGTACGCATGGCGTATCGGGACGATGAGGCTGTCGCGCCTATCATCAAGTTCCTTATGGCAGGAACGAGCGCGAAGTCCGACTGGCTTTCGTCGCGACAGCGCTCCCGGCTCCACCGATACGAGTTGAAGGATGGCCTCCTCTAATACCGAGTGGATCCCAATGAACCTCCACGGGTGGTCGTACCCACCTACAAGGATCTGAAGTTCGACATCCTCGCGGAGGCGCACGACGCGCCCTCCAGCGGCCGCTTGGGCCGCGAGAAGACTTTCCTGTCGGTCTGTCAGGCCTTCTAGTGGATCCACATGTACCAGTTGGTCGCTCGATACGTGAAGACATGTGAAACATGTCAGCGGGACAAACCCCCAGGGCACTCTTCGGCTCCACTACAGAGCCTGCCCGTACAGGCTGACTGCTGGAAGTCGATGTGTCTTGACTTCCTCTTTGGGCTTCTTGCCGACGGACACGGTAACACCGGCGTTTAGGTGCCCGTGTGTTGGCTGAGCAGAAGATACATCTCGCTCCAGTGCCCGTTACCGTCACAGGCGAACAAACCGCGACGTTGTTCGTCGATGGCGTGTTCCGCTATCACGATCTTCCGAAGACGATTCGCTCGGACGAAGACCCGCGGTTCACGGCTGCGTTTTGGAAAACGCTGTTTCCTGTACTGGGAACGCGTCTGCAGACGTCCACTGTGGACCATCCACAGACAGACAACCAGACAGAGCGCATCAATCGAGTGCTTGAGGATACTCTGCGCAGTGTGTGCGCGGAAGCCCCACGTACGTGGTCGACGTAGCTTCCAGCTGTTGAGTTTGCGCTCAGCAACGCGGTGCACGCGTCCACGGGATTCACGCCGTTCTACTTGACCGGCTTCCGTCGCCCCAGAGTACCTCTCACTCTTCGAGGAGACACTGACTCCTCTATTCTAAGTGCGGAGAGGATCGTAAAGCTCTTTCCTCCCAAGTCTCAGATGTGAGACCAGTTTCGCTGCGGAAACAAGTGGAGTCCTATGTGGATACCAAACTGAGCTGTATCAGCAGGGTCCGCGATGCCATGGCAGTGGATCAGGACAGACAAATAGGAGTACTCTGACAAACATGAATGAGGAAACTTAAGTGTATTTAAAGTGGGGAGCCTAGGCTGATTCTCAACCGGCACGACCGCACCGCATGCCTTTGTAACGTGCGGTCGCATCGGTTGGGACCAAAACAGCGGCTGCGAGCAATCAATAACGACAGCTGGTGGTTGCAAATAAATATTTAGCGATCTCAGCCGGCACATTCCACGACTCCACCAGCAAAGCGTAAGTGAGCCTGAACTACATGTACATGTATTTTACTAGCAGCTCACTAGCCGCGTTGCTGCATACAGAATGTCATCTCCTGAATGGGCGGCGCGTTCACCCGGCGCGCTATCACAGCACGGACTCTGACCGGCTAATCATTTGCAGCACCAAGCCTCGCAAGGTTCGCAGCTTGGCAATTTCTCGCAGCATGAACTATCTGAGGCTAAACTCTCCCTACTCGAAGTCTCACACCACGGGCAACATGAACTCCGGTTGCAGCGAGATCTGTTTCCGTATGCAGAACAGCTGCAGCATGGACTTGAACAGCAGCAGCTCGAGTCGCAAGAACCAATGCCGCATAGACTATTGCAGCATGACAGCCAGAATATAACATTTTCGCAGAACGTATTGAATACGTGTGATCAACCCGCATTTTCCGACGGCCCGCAACACGCGCAACACACAAGAGATGAAAAGCGAAGTAGAAAGCCAATACCACAGGCAAGTGCGTATAGATCGTGGTCGGCAGATGAAATAAGGAAAGAGTGCACACACAGAGGTCTGCGGGTGAAAGCAAAATGAAAAAAGACCGAATGTATCGACATTCTCCATCGGTACGACGTTGCGAAAGCAGCTTTCGGTAGTGTTCTTCTTGGTGATGATGGATCTTCGAATGGCAAAGTGTGCAAAACTGCAATCGGCACTCTGACCAAACACTGCATGTATCGCCTACTCAATATTCTGTTTTCTGACGACCTTGCCGCTCGATTCAGCGAGTCTGGGAATAAACCCCCTCGTGCTGACCTGAACACAAGATCTGTGAACGACAAAAGCAATTTCTGGTTGGACGTTCGGTCTGCTTTCATGCAGACGTACCCTGAAGACCACGCATTACATCAATTGGTAGCTGACGAAGATCTCTTTCTAGGCATTGACACATCTACATTCAAGCCACATTCAGCAAAGAAACTCTATGAAATGTAAAAAAAGATAAACTCTACATTAGTGCCGAGAGGAAGTTCACGACGTCGGGGCAGCACGAAAACGAGTTCCGCAATTTTGGCAATGGTTGTGGATACGTACTGTTACTTCCAGAAATGTCTAAACGTAAGTGTTAAAACTGTGAATTGTGTACATGTGCATGCTTAAGAGTGCTTTAGTTGAAACCAGAACTTATAAACTTCGCAAAAGGTGGACTCCTGTCCACAGACGAGTGCGATACCCTGGATGACAACGGAGAAGATGTGTTCAAATAACCGGTCGCCAATTCTACACCGTCTAAAGGGAAACGTGAAAATTGCGAGCACATGGAGATTTTTGCCGGGGCGTTTGTAGAGTATGTGAAGGATCATCGGGTGGAAGCTGAACATGCCGGCACTTCGGCCTCCTCACATCTATAAGAACAGTCTTGCATTTTGAAAATGCTTCGGGATATTTGCCATCAGCTGTCAGAGCTTGACACAGAGATAGCAAATGCAGGCGAAGCGACCGTGGAGAGGCTTAAAGAGGATATACCCTTCTTCTTCGTCAGAGACAGTCGCTAAACGGTGAGTTAAAGGGCAACGAGAATTAGTTCATGTCTTGGAAAGATGAGCAGATACATATCTTGGAAAGCTGAGCAGATACATATTCATTTGATTCTACTATTACTTTTGCTATCCATTTGCATTCTACGCTGATTGTTGCGACCAGGACGATGTAAATCGTTCTCTTCGATATGTTGGACTAATATGTCTCGTGATACCGCATCTAGAAGTTCAATGTGGTCGCCGTCTTCCATTTCGTACTGAGTATTGCAGTAATCAAGATCGCTCGAGCCGTTCCATGAGCGCAGGTCTCTTCGCATCGCAATGATTTCACGCGACACAGTGTCAGGATTTTCAATTGAGTTTTGATCGATGCAAAAGTTGTGAGGCCGCACGCAAGCATGAACTACATGCGACGCATTTGACAGTTTTTTTTTCACGAAGTGGCCTTTTCAAAACCCTCCACTTGTTGACGAGTAACCCAAAGGCCATCTCTATTCGGATTCGACATTGGCTCAAATAAAAATTGTAGTTGTCGCGCTCAAGATGACCCTTCAATTGGGCTTGGGTAAAAGACGTCATGACCACTCTAGATTGAGAATATGCATTATCGGCGACAACAATGAAAGGACCTTGTACCCTCGAAAGAACTTGACTGAGAGACCACTGTAAGAAAGCAATATAATCATTACGACCACCCGGAGAGCGGCAAGCCATGACCGTGAATCGGCACATGTAATCTGCACAAGCTTGGACATTAAGACCATATCTTTGATAGTGCCCGAAAAAAAAAGAGACTACCCGTCCACATTCGCTGGCCCGAGGAACGCAAACCGGGCAAAGCCAACCACCGATTGCTCCAATGCAACCAGGCATGACACCACCAGTGCTGATAGAGCGAAATCCAGCTGCTGTAACCTCCATTTCGCCATCACTAGTAGGAAACTTGATAGCTAACTTTTGGCAGGTATTGATTGCGCGAAGCACAGCATGTACAGCTCTATGGAACCCAGCGCGACTGGTCCCTGTAATAACCCGAATATGATGGTAGCTACCTCCAGCGATCCACGAAATACAGGCTTGTAGCATACCGGCAGGTGACACTGGAGGCTTTCCATGGGCCCGTCGTGCCGATCGCAACAGGTCCATGACCGATGCTCCACCTACGTTCAACAGCAAACGTTCAAAAGCTTTAGAACTCATTCTGTAGTACTGTTTGAACTCGTCTTCCAAAACTAATCGCTCAGCATGTGAATTCCAGCTGATACGATCACGAACTGTCTGCATTTCATCGCTTCTGTTATCGTTGCTGACCAAAAACGATGCAAGAACAGGTAAAACCAAATTTAAAAAAACTTGTTTTCTTCAGCTTTAGGTAGTAGCTGTAAGTTAGGCATGGTAGTGAACGAATGTGTACCTCGCGAACGAAAGAGGAAGTGATCTTTTTATGGAGGAAGTCCATCGTGCGTCACAAATCATTTTGATTGGTTATTCCTCACTCGACCCCTACCCTCTACTGTGCGGCAAGTTTAGCGCATGCGGGCAAATTGCCGCATGAGCGTCTTTTTATGAACTTTGCCACATGCGACCACCTACCCCGTAAGCGAATTAGAAGACTCTATTTGTCCTCCTGCGGCCGCATGCGGTCTATATTTCCGGTTGAGAATGAGCCTTAGTGTTGTTAGACACGAGGAACCTACCGCTAGACACTGTCAGCTCTGTCGGCAGCAACAAGCTGAAGCAGCGCTTCATCGGACCATTTACAGTCCTGGCCAGACATGGTGCGTCGTACACCATCGACCTGCCAAAGTCAATGACGACGCACCCGACGTTCTATGTTGGACGTCTTAAGCGATACTTTGATCCGCAGGGAATTGCTGACTCGCAGACCCCCCTTGACCCAGCTCCTCGAAGCGAGGGCCGGTCACAGTCGTCGACGAGGGCGTCGGAGCAGGCACCCAAGCCTCGGTCGGGACGGCAAGGCTGCGGTCAAGACCGTACGCAGGAGGGGCTCCGTGCGAATGGACCTCGGAGCCATACGCAGAGTTTGTTGAGTACTCCGGGTACGCACCATACGCGTACGACTTGGCGTGCGCCGAGTGCGGCTCCGGACTTGGCAGCAGAGCCTCGTTACGTCGGATCATGCGGAAGGCCTCGTCAAGATCGGACGAAGAGGCCCGCCGGTCCACCCGCAGATGCAGGCTCGAGACCTCACGCTTCAACAGGTCCAGGCGGTCCGCAAGACGAGCGAGCTCGCCCTGATTCCCGGTCTGGGCGGCAGCATTCCCGCCAGTTTCAAGGCCAAGTGCAATCTCAAGCACGAGGACGCGTTGACGGGTCAGCCTCAGGGCCCTGCGTCGGACCCGCAGGAGAAGCACTCGGACGAGTGTAGCGTTCGGGAGGCGCCGAGTACTCGTACTCGTACGAGGGCACCTCCGCACCTTCTTGACCGGAACACCACCACGTGGAGCGGATTCTTCATGAGCAACGGCGTCGCGGTAAGCGACAGCTCCTCGTGAAGTGGAGGGATTATGCACACTCCGAGAACTCGTGGGAGCCGATTCAATAGCTCCTAATTGACTGCCCGAAGGCTGTCGCAACCTGGGAACAGAAGCGGCGGCAGCTTCATAAGTAGTCCGGGGCTTCTTGCCCGAACGGGGTACGGACGATGAATACATTCCGTACCCGCGCTCATCGTGAGCGCTAGAGGCCGCGCGCTTCAGGATGTCCCTTGGCAGCATGCGCTTGCTGGTCAAGTGGGCAAACCTCACACAAAGATCACGCTGGTCCAGGATGCGGGAGAGCAGCTGACCTTACTGGAGTTCCCGTAACTCCGAGGGTGAGTACTTTTGGATTAAGCCCAGAACATGTCCTCACATGGGTTCCAGCTGGGACAGTTCTCGGGAAGAACCCAGGGATAGCCCCAGAGAGGATAGAGACCACCCCGGTTCTCGGGCGTCTTACGACAAGTCGTGAAGTCCTTAAGAGGGATATGGTTTGGAGCGAGAAGCACACACCGAGCCGCCTCTAAGTTGTCGACGAACAACTACTCCTTCTGAACCCGGGTACGTTCGTAAACACACCTAGCGGTGTTTTTGACCACCACCAAGGCCACGATGAGCGACGAGAAGCTCTAAGAAGAGGTCAGCCTCAGAGCTCTTCTCCGGAAGCCAATGCCCTCTTGAGTTGATGGCAGCTCCCTGGCTGACGGGTGCCACCACCGACCCCCCCACGCACACGCTGGGCAGCTTGGAACTCCTCCTGCTGCTGGTCAAGGTCATTCGAGACCTCTTGGGGGTCAGCGATAGCACCCTCCTCCTCCTCTTTTTCCTCCTTCTTCTCCTCTTCATCCGAGGGGTCGAAGATACTCTGATAGGAGTGTTGAGTCTCCTTTTCCTCGCGGAGTGGAGACTTAGAGGCTGTACGCTTCTTTGAGGGATTGGCGTCTTCGGCTGTCAAGACCTTAGCACGCGCAAGACCCTCGGCAAGCGAGAGACGTTTGCGAGGATTCTCTTCCTCATCGCCACCGGCTTTGGGAGTGCCCTTAGCCTTGACGGCCGGGCTCACAGAGTGCACAGACGTTCTGGGACTGTGATCACCTTGATCACTAGCGAGCGACTGTACGCTGTCATCCTTGTGCTCACTGGGCACTGAGTTGGGCCGCCCGCAGGAGCATCGTGCGTGCTCTCGGACTCGGCTTCGTCCTCACTGCCAGAGTTGAACTCACGTTCCACGAACAGAGGATTCGGACGATTGTCTGAGGCCGAGGGCGACGGACTGCGGCGCTTGCTTGCTCGCTTGCCCACAGCCGCGTCACCCAAGGAACCGATCGCCTCGGAGGCCACCTGAGTAGCCTCCTTGAGTGCCGAGCCTTTGCCGTGAGGCTTAGTGCTCTTTGCTTGCGCCTTACCGGCCGCAGCCTTGGAGCGTGTCTTAGCACCGCTCTTTGCTGTGCCACGAGGCATGATAACGGTCGAATTGGAGACCTAGACGAAGAGCGCACAGGTTGCTGCTCGAGGCTTTAACGGCCAAGTCGATGGTTTCCGACTTTGAGAATGAGAGTTTGTGACGAACCCCTCTTCATTCTGATTGGTCGGTAAACCGAACCTAAGTGGGGGAGGATGTAACGGGGTACGTAGCCCTAAGTGTACCCTGATTACATGAAGTGTGACACACTTCAGGAGTATGACACGTCATACTTCGGGAAATTTGGTACAAAGTACCAAGGTCGTTCAAAGCCAGCTATTGGTCAACGACATTGCATTTCTATAGGGGACTTATAGTTTGTATTAAACCCAAACTTAAGCTACCGATAAATATACTCAGTTTACAATCTACCTTATTTAGGTCAGCTCGCTCTCTTTTAAAAAAAGATGGGACCTGTGAACTGCCGTTCACTGAGAGTTTGTATACTCTCGGAAGATGACTTCCTCTAGCGCAAGGTGCTGTGTGATCCCGTCACAGATGGTCTCAACTACAATAAAAGAATGGGTGGAGAGTAGATTTCTACATGCATTAGAGTCGTTCTAAACTCATTGGCTTAGAGCTCATTAATTTAATAGAACCCTTCCCGCGGTGTGTCCTCGTATTCTACCTTACGTTGTAATCGAGGTTACACACTCTTCTGAACCACATCATAATATTTTTTTAGTACGCCTGGGCGCTTTGTGCGGGGTAAGACGGTAGCAATCAAGTGCGCTAAGAACAAGCACGTGGGTCTCACTTATTTCCGAAAGAATCTTTGAATGAATACCGGGGTAGAAGAATCCAAAACTACTCGTTGCTTTTGTACTCAGTCGGAAAGAACACAAAAGTTGCGGTTTCCGTGCTCCATCATCTGATTATGTTTTGGATTCCCCTACCCCGTCTTCGTCCGAGGCTTGGTCTAAGCTACTCTAACTTGCTTGGACTGCTTCCATGCAGTTGTGCGTTATGAAATCACTTGATGTTCGGTAAGCATCACCTTCTGCGTTATAAATTATAACTTATAATCCGCTTGATTTTCACCAACATTGTCGTTATCCAGGTAGGAGCAGCACATGCATTCATTGTCAGTGTGACATGTCCGGACGTGTCGCGTCAGGGTGGCGTAGCGGTTGGCGACTTGTGCAAGGGCACGGCTTTGTACCGACCAGTCACTAGTCAGTGCTGAGCGACGTGTAAAGTCCAATAGTACTCAGGACAACGACACCGACAACGCGTGACCAGCACCAACAGGTGTTGGGTCGGCACACGAAACATGAGAAAGCACATCAAACGTATATCACCACCATAAAGTGTTGTGTCAGCACACAACAAATCGTTGAATTTGATCAATTGTTTATTTTCTGTGTCGGTGCACAAACAGGGAAGCCAACAATTAAGCTATCCAATCACGTTGTTTGCTGTGAGGTCTCATTCAGTACACACTACCTTAATTTTGCCCAATCACAAACACCATGATGCAGCTGAAAACATTTTTATTTTAGCCAACCAGCACCTCTAAACCCAACTTGTCGCACCGGCTGATTTTGTAAGTCTACGAGAAGGACGCTATTCTCGACGTCCCACCCGAGGAGAGATTTTTTACATAGGCGAGTATAGGCACTAGCGGCAGGGGCGAGATTTTGACGCTACTCCGCTTGTTTGAGGCGCGAAGGCCGCATATTACACAGCATCTGTCAGCCCCGACCTGGTGATATCGGACATTTTCGTCTGGACACGCAACGTGGCTGCTGACGTGGATTCGGCCCCATTCGTAGCAAACACGAATCACATAGGTGAGCAGAGGCACGAGCATCAGGGGCGAGCTTTTGACGCTACTCCGCTTGTTTGTGGAGCGAAGGCCAAATATTACACTGCACCTGTCAGTTCCGACCTGGTGATAGCGGACCTTTTCGTCTGAAAACGCAACGTGGCCGTTGACGTGGATTCGGCCCCATTCGTAGCAAAAACCAATTACATAGGCGAGCATAGGCACGAGCGTCAAGGGCGAGCTTTTGACACTACTCCGCTTGTTTGAGGCGCAAAGGTCGCTAGTTACACTGCACCTGTCAGTCCCGACCGGGTTATAGCGGACCTTTTCGTCTGGAAGCGCAACGTGGCTGCTGACGTGGATTCGGCCCCATTCGCAGCAAAAACCAATTACATAGGCGAGCATACCAGGAGCAGCAGGGGCGAACTTTTGACGCTACTCCGCTTGTTTGAGACGCGAAGGCCGCATATTACACTGCACCTGTCAGTCCCGACCTGGTCATAGCGGACCTTTTCGTCTAGAAACGGAACATGGTTGCTGACGTGGATTCGGCCCCATTCGTAGCAAATCGAATCACATAGGCGGGCATACCAGGAGCAGCAGGGGTGAACGTTTGACGCTACTCCGCTTGTTTGAGGCGCGAAGGCCGCATATTACACTGCACCTGTCAGTCCCGACCTGGTGATAGCGGACATTTTCGTCTGGAAGCGCAACGTGGCTGCTGACGTGGATTCGGCCCCATTCGTAGCAAAAACGAATCACATAGGTGAGCATAGGATCGAGCGGCATGGGGCGAGCTTTTGACGCTACTCCGCTCGTTTGAGGCGCGAAGGCCGAATATTCCACTGCGCCTGTTGACCCCGTCCTGGTGAAAGTGAACAGTTTCGTCTGGAAACGAAACATGGCTGCTGACGTGGATTCGGCCCCATTCGTAGCAAAAACGAATCACATAGGCGAGCATAGGAACGAGTGGCATGGGGCGAGATTTTGACGCAGCTCCGCTTGTTTGTGGCGCGCAGGCCGAATATTACACTGCACCTGTCAGCACCGACCTGGTGATAGCGGACCTTTTCGTCTGGACACGGAACATGGCCGTTGATGTGGATGTGATCCCATTCGTAGCAAAAACGAATCACATAGGTGAGCAGAGGCACGAGCATCAGGGGCGAGCTTTTGACGCTACTCCGCTTGTTTGTGGAGCGAAGGCCGAATATTACACAGCACCTGTCAGTTCCGACCTGGTGATAGCGGACCTTTTCGTCTGAAAACGCAACGTGGCCGTTAACGTGGATTCGGCCCCTTCGTAGCAAAAACCAATTACATAGGCGAGCATAGGCACGAGCGACAGAAGCGAGCTTTTGGCTGCTGACGTGGATTCGGCCTCATTCGTAGCAAAAACGAATCACATAGGCGAGCATAGCGACGTGTGGCATGGGGCGAGCTTTTGACGCTTACTCGCTTGTATGAGGCGCGAAGGCCGCATATTACACTGCACCTGTCAGCCCCGACCTGGTGATAGCGGACATTTCCGTCTGGAAACGGAACATGGCTGCTGACGTGGATTCGGCCCCATTCGTAGCAAAGCCGAATCACATAGGCGAGCATAGGCACGAGCGGCATGGGGCGAGCTTTTGACGCTACTCCGCTTGTTTGAGGCGCGAAGGCCGCAAGTTACACTGCACCTGTCAGTCCCGACCTGGTGATAGCGGACACTTTCTTCTGGACTCGGAACATCGCTGGTGACGTGGATTCGGCCCCAGTCGTAGCAAAAACGAATCACATAGGCGAACATAGGAACGAGCGGCATGGGGCGAGCTTTTGACGCTACTCCGGTTGTTGGTGGCGCGAAGGCCGCATATTACACTGCATCTGTCAGCCCCGACCTGGTGATACCGGACATTTTCGTCTGGACACGGAACATGGCTGCTGACGTGGATTCGGCCCCATTCGTAGCAAAACGAATCCCATAGGCGAGCAGAGACACGAGCGACAGAAGCGAGCTTTTGGCTGCTGACGTGGATTCGGCCCCATTCGTAGGAAAAATGAATTCCATTGACGAACATAGGCACGAGCGGCATGGGGCGAGCTTTTGACGCTTACTCGCTTGTATGAGGCGCGAAGGCCGCATATTACACTGCACCTGTCAGCCCCGACCTGGTGATAGCGGACATTTTCGTCTGGAAACGGAACATGGCTGCTGACGTGGATTCGGCCCCATTCGTAGCAAAGACGAATCACATAGGCGAGCATAGGCACGAGCGGCATGGGGCGAGCTTTTGACGCTACTCCGCTTGTTTGAGGCGCGAAGGCCGCATATTACACTGCACCTGTCAGCCCCGACCTGGTGACAGGGAACGGTTTTCGTCCGGAAACGAAACATGGCTGCTGACGTGGATTCTGGCCCCATTTGTAGCAAAAACGAATCACATAGGCGAGCAGAGGCACGAGCGGCATGGGGCGAGCTTTTGACGCTACTCCGCTCGTTTGAGGCGCAAAGGTCGCTAGATACACTGCACCTTGTCAGTCCCGACCTGGTGATAGCGGACATTTTTCTTCTGGAACACGGAACATGGCTGCGACGTGGATTCGGGCCCAGTCGTAGCAAAAACGAATCCCATAGGCGAGCAGAGGCACGAGCGACAGAAGCGAGCTTTTGGCTGCTGACGTGGATTCGGCCCCATTCGTAGCAAAAGACGAATCACATAGGCGAGCATAGGGCCGAGCGGCATGGGGCGAGCTTTTGACGCTTCCTCGCTTGTATGAGGCGCGAAGGCCGCATATTACACTGCACCTGTCAGCCCCGACCTGGTGATACCGGCCTGTTTCGTCTGGCCACGGAACATGGCTGCTGACGTGGATTCATCCCCATTCGTAGCAAAAACGAATCCCATAGGCGAGCACAGGCTCGAGCGGCATGGGGCGAGCTTTTGACGCTACTCCGCTTGTTTGAGGCGCGAAGGCCGCATATTACACTGCACCTGTCAGCCCCGACCTGGTGACAGGGAACAGTTTCGTCCGGAAACAGAACATGTTTGTTGACGTGGATTTGGCCCCATTCGTAGCAAAAATCAATTTAATTGACGAGTATAGGTACGAGCGGCACGGGGCGAGCTTTTGACGCTACTCCGCTCGTGTAAGGAGCAAAGGTCGCGAGTTACACTGCACCGGTCAGCACCGACCTAATGATAGCGGACCTTTTCCTCGAAAAAACAGAACATGGCTGCTGATGTGGATTCGGCCCCATTCGTAGCAAAAACCAATCACATAAGCGAGCAGAGGCACGAGCGGCAGGGGCGAGCTTTTGACGCTTCTCCGCTCGTTTGAGGCGCAAAGGTCGCTAGTAACACTGCACCGGTCAGCCCCGACCTGGTGATAATGGACCGTTTTGTCTAGAAACGGAATATTGCTGCTGACGTGGATTCGGCCCCATTTGTAGCAAAAACGAATCACATAAGGGGGCATAGCAGGAGCAGCAGGGGCGAGCTTTTGACGCTACTTCGCTTGTTTGTGGCGCGAAGGCCGCATATTACACTGCCTCCCGACCTGGTCAAAATATACCTTTTCGTCTGGAAGCGCAACGTGGCCGTTGACGTGGATTCGGCCCCATTCGTAGCAAAAACCAATTACATAGGTGAGCATAGGCACGAGCGTCAGGGGCGAGCTTTTGACGCTACTCCGCTCGTTTGAGGCGCAAAGGTCGCTAGTTAAACTGCACCGGTCAGCCCCGACCTGGTGATAGCGGACATTTTCGTCTAGAAACGCAACGTGGCCGCTGTCGTGGATTCGGCCCCATTCGTAGCAAAAACCAATTCCATTGACGAGCATAGGCACGAGCGGCAGGGGCGAGCTTTTGACGCTACTCCGCTTGTTTGTGGCGCGAAGGCCGCATATTACACTGCATCGGTCAGCTCCGACATGGTTATAGCGGACCATTTCGACTGGAAACGCAACGTGGCCGTTGACGTGGATTCGGCCCCATTCGTAGCAAAAACCAATTCCATTGACGATCATAGGCAGGAGCGTTAGGGGCGAGCTTTTGACGCTACTCCGCTCGTTTGAGGCGCAAAGGTCGCTAGTTACACTGCCCCGGTCAGCCCCGACCTGGTGATAGCGGACATTTTCGTCTGGAAACGCAACGTGGCCGTTGACGTGGATACGGCCCCATTCGTAGCAAAAACCAATTACATAGATGAGCATAGGCACGAGCGGCAGGGGCGAGCTTATGCCGCTACTCCGTTTGTTTGAGGCGCGAAGGTCGCATATTACACTGCCTCCCGACCTGGTGATAATGGACCTTTTCGTCTGGAAGCGCAACGTGGCCGTTGACGTGGATTCGGCCCCATTCGTAGCAAAAACCAATTACATAGGCGAGCATAGGCACGAGCGGCAGGGGCGAGCTTTTGACGCTACTCCGCTTGTTTGTGGCGCGAAGGCCGTATATTACACTGCCTCGCGACCTGCTGAAAGCGCAACGTGGCCGTTGACGTGGATTCGGCCCCATTCGTAGCAAAAACCAATTCCATTGACGAGTATAGGCACGAGCGGCAGGGGCGAGCTTTTGACGCTACTCCGCTTGTTTGAGGCGCGAAGGGCGTATATTACACTGCCTCCCGACCTGGCGATAATGGACCTTTTCGCCTGGAAGCGCAACGTGGCCGTTGACGTGCATTCGGCCCCTTTCGTAGCATACACCGATTACATAGGCGAGCATAGGCACGAGCGTCAGGGGCGAGCTTTTGACGCTACTCCGCTCGTTTGAGGCGCAAAGGTCGCTAGTTAAACTGCACCGGTCAGACCCGACCTGGTGATTGCGGACTTTTTCGTCTAGAAACGCAACGTGGCCGTTGACGTGGATTCGGCCCCATTCGTAGCAAAACCCAATTACATAGACGAGCATAGGCACGAGCGGCAGGGGCGAGCTTTTGACGCTACTCCGCTTGTTTGGGGCGCGAAGGCCGTATATTACACTGCCTCCCGACCTGGTGATAGCGGACCTTTTCGTCTGGAAGCGCAACGTGGCCGTTGTCGTGGATTCGGCCCCATTCGTAGCAAAAACCAATTCCATTGACGAGCATAGGCACGAGCGGCAGGGGCGAGCTTTTGACGCTACTCCGCTTGTTTGTGGCGCGAAGGCCGTATATTACACTGCCTCCCGACCTGGTGATAATGGACCTTTTCGTCTGGAAGCGCAACGTGGCCGTTGACGTGGATTCGGCCCCATTCGTAGCAAAAACCAATTACATAGGTGAGCATAGGCACGAGCGTCAGGGGCGAGCTTTTGACGCTACTCCGCTCGTTTGAGGCGCAAAGGTCGCTAGTTAAACTGCACCGGTCAGCCCCGACCTGGTGATAGCGGACATTTTCGTCTAGAAACGCAACGTGGCCGCTGTCGTGGATTCGGTTCCATTTGTAGCAAAAACCAATTCCATTGACGAGCATAGGCACGAGCGGCAGGGGCGAGCTTTTGACGCTACTCCGCTTGTTTGTGGCGCGAAGGCCGCATATTACACTGCACCGGTCAGCTCCGACATGGTTATAGCGGACCATTTCGACTGGAAACGCAACGTGGCCGTTGACGTGGATTCGGCCCCATTCGTAGCAAAAACCAATTCCATTGACGAACATAGGCAGGAGCGTTAGGGGCGAGCTTTTGACGCTACTCCGCTCGTTTGAGGCGCAAAGGTCGCTAGTTACACTGCCCCGGTCAGCCCCGACCTGGTGATAGCGGACATTTTCGTCTGGAAACGCAACGTGGCCGTTGACGTGGATACGGCCCCATTCGTAGCAAAAACCAATTACATAGATGAGCATAGGCACGAGCGGCAGGGGCGAGCTTATGCCGCTACTCCGTTTGTTTGAGGCGCGAAGGTCGCATATTACACTGCACCTGTCAGTCCCGACCTGGTGATAATGGACATTTTCGTCTAGAAACGGAACATTGATGCTGACGTGGATTCGGCCCCATTCGTAGCAAAAACCAGTTACATAGGTGAGCATAGGCACGAGCGTCAGGGGCGAGCTTTGACGCTACTCCGCTCGTTTGATGCGCAAAGGTCGCTAGTTAAATGCACCGGTCAGCCCCGACCTGGTGATAGCGGACATTTTCGTCTGGAAACGCAACGTGGCCGTTGTCGTGGATTCGGCCCCATTCGTAGCAAAAACCAATTCCATTGACGAGCATAGGCACGAGCGGCAGGGGCGAGCCTTTGACGCTACTCCGCTTGTTTGTGGCGCGAAGGCCGCATATTACACTGCCTCCCGACCTGATGATAGCGGACCTTTTCGTCTGGAAGCGCAACGTGGCCGTTGACGTGGATTCGGCTCCATTCGTAGCAAAATCCAATTACATAGGCGAGCATAGGCACGAGCGGCAGGGGCGAGCTTTTGACGCTACTCCGCTTGTTTGTGGCGCAAAGGTCGCTAGTTAAATGCACCGGTCAGCCCCGACCTGGTGATAATGGACATTTTCGTCTAGAAACGCAACGTGGCCGTTGACGTGGATTCGGCCCCATTCGTAGCAAAAACCAATTCCATTGACGAGCATAGGCACGAGCGGCAGGGGCGAGCGTTTGACGCTACTCCGCTTGTTTGTGGCGCGAAGGCCGCATATTACACTGCCTCCCGACCTGGCGATAATGGACCTTTTCGTCTGGTAGCGCAACGAGGCCGTTGACGTGGATTCGGCCCCATTCGTAGCAAAAACCAGTTACATAGGTGAGCATAGGCACGAGCGTCAGGGGGGAGCTTTTGACGCTACTCCGCTCGCTGATGGCGCAAAGGTCGCTAGTTAAACTGCACCGGTCAGCCCCCACCTGGTGATAGCGGACATTTTCGTCTGGAAACGCAACGTAACCGGAGGCGTGCATTCCGCCCCCATTCGTAGCAAAACCCAATTCCATTGACGAGCATAGGCGCGAGCGGCAGGGGCGAGCTTTTGACGCTACTCCACTTGTTTGAGGCGCGAAGCCCGCATATTACACTGCACCGGTCAGCTCCGACATGGTTATAGCGGACCTTTTCGTCTAGAAACGCAACGTGGCCGTTGACGTGGATTCGGCCCCATTCGTAGCAAAAACCAATTCCATTGACGAACATAGGCAGGAGCGTCAGGGGCGAGCTTTTGACTCTACTCCGCTCGTTTGAGGCGCAGAGGTCGCTAGTTAAACATCCCCGGTCAGCCCCGACCTGGTGATAGCGGACATTTTCGTCTAGAAACGCAACGTGGCCGTTGACGTGGATTCGGCCCCATTCGTAGCAAAAACCAATTCCATTGACGAGCATAGGCACGAGCGGCAGGGGCGAGCGTTTGACGCTACTCCGCTTGTTTGATGCGCAAAGGTCGCTAGTTAAACTGCCCCGGTCAGCCCCGCCCTGGTGATAGCGGACATTTTCGTCTGGAAACGCAACGTGGATACGGCCCCATTCGTAGCAAAAACCAGTTACATAGATGAGCATAGGCACGAGCGGCAGGGGCGAGCTTATGACGCTACTCCGCTCGTTTGAGGCGCGAAGGTCGCATATTACACAGCACCTGTCAGACCCGACCTGGAGATTGCGGACATTTTCTTCTAGAAACGCAACGTGGCCGTTGTCGTGGATTCGGCCCCATTCGTAGCAAAAACCAATTCCATTGACGAGCATAGGCACGAGCGGCAGGGGCGAGCCTTTGACGCTACTCCACTTGTTTGAGGCGCGAAGGCCGCATATTACACTGCACCGGTCAGCTCCGACATGGCTATAGCGGACCTTTTCGACTGGAAACGCAACGTGGCCGTTGACGTGGATTCGGCCCCATTCGTAGCAAAAACCAATTCCATTGACGAACATAGGCATGAGCGTCAGGGGCGAGCTTATGACGCTACCCCGCTCGTTTGAGGCGCAAAGGTCGCTAGTTAAACTGCTCCGGTCAGCCCCGACCTGGTGATAGCGGACATTTTCGTCTAGAAACGCAACGTGGCCGTTGACGTGGATTCGGCCCCATTCGTAGCAAAAACCAATTCCATTGACGAACATAGGCAGGAGCGTCAGGGGCGAGCTTTTGACTCTACTCCGCTCGTTTGAGGCGCAGAGGTCGCTAGTTAAACATCCCCGGTCAGCCCCGACCTGGTGATAGCGGACATTTTCGTCTAGAAACGCAACGTGGCCGTTGACGTGGATTCGGCCCCATTCGTAGCAAAAACCAATTCCATTGACGAGCATAGGCACGAGCGGCAGGGGCGAGCCTTTGACGCTACTCCGCTTGTTTGTGGCGCGAAGGCCGTATATTACACTGCCTCCCGACCTGGTGATAATGGACCTTTTCGTCTGGAAGCGCAACGTGGCCGTTGACGTGGATTCGGCCCCATTCGTAGCAAAAACCAGTTACATAGGTGAGCATAGGCACGAGCGTCAGGGGTGAGCTTTTGACGCTACTCCGCTCGTTTATGGCGCAAAGGTCGCTAGTTAAACTGCACCGGTCAGCCCCGACCTGGTGATAGCGGACATTTTCGTCTGGAAACGCAACGTAACCGCAGTCGTGGATTCCGCCCCATTTGTAGCAAAAACCAATTCCATTGACGAGCATAGGCACGAGCGGCAGGGGCGAGCTTTTGACGCTACTCCACTTGTTTGTGGCGCGAAGGCCGCATATTACACTGCACCGGTCAGCTCCGACATGGTTATAGCGGACCTTTTCGTCTAGAAACGCAACGTGGCCGTTGACGTGGATTCGGCCCCATTCGTAGCAAAAACCAATTCCATTGACGATCATAGGCAGGAGCGTTAGGGGCGAGCTTTTGACGCTACTCCGCTCGTTTGAGGCGCAGAGGTCGCTAGTTAAACTGCCCCGGTCAGCCTCGACCTGGTGATAGCGGACATTTTTCGTCTAGAAACGCAACGTGGGCCGTTGACGTGGATTCGGCCCCATTCGTAGCAAAAACCATTTCTCATTGACGAGCATAGGCACGAGCGGCAGGGGCGAGCTTTTGACCTTACTCCGCTTGTTTGAGGGGCGAAGGCCGCATATTACACAGCACCTGTCAGACCCGACCTGGTGATTGCGGACATTTTCGTCTAGAAACGCAACGTGGCCGTTGACGTGGATTCGGCCTCATTCGTAGCAAAAACCAATTCCATTGACGAGCATAGGCACGAGCGGCAGGGGCGAGCTTTTGACGCTACTCCGCTTGTTTGAGGGGCGAAGGCCGCATATTACACAGCACCTGTCAGACCCGACCTGGTGATTGCGGACATTTTCGTCTAGAAACGCAACGTGGCCGTTGACGTGGATTCGGCCCCATTCGTAGCAAAACCCAATTCCATTGACGAGCATAGGCACGAGCGGCAGGGGCGAGCGTTTGACGCTACTCCGCTTGTTTGAGGCGCAAAGATCGCTAGTTAAACTGCCTCGGTCAGCCCCGACCTGGTGATAGCGGACATTTTCGTTTGGAAACGCAACGTGGCTGCTGACGTGGATTCGGCCCCATTCGTAGCAAAAACCAATTTTATTGACGAACATAGGCACGAGCGGCAGGGGCGAGCCTTTGACGCTACTCCGCTCGTTTGAGGCGCAAAGGTCGCTAGTTAAACTGCCCCGGTCAGCCCCAACCTGGTGATAGCGGACATTTTCGTCTGGAAACGCAACGTGGCCGTTGTCGTCGATTCGGCCCCATTCGTAGCAAAAACCAATTCCATTGACGAACATAGGCCCGAGCGGCAGGGGCGAGCGTTTGACGCTACTCCGCTTGTTGGTGGCGCGAAGGCCGCATATTACACTGCCT
>NW_003303677.1:400136-401388 GCF_000142945.1 Phytophthora infestans T30-4 | reverse complement strand
TAGAAACGCAACGTGCCCGTTGACGTGGATTCCGCCCATTCGTAGCAAAAACCAAATTACATAGGCGAGGATAGGCACGAGCGTCAAGGGGCGAGCTTTTGACGCTACTCCGCTCGTGTGAGGCGCAAAGGTCGCTATTTAAACTGCACCGCGCAGCCACGACCTGGTGATAATGGACTTTTTGTCTAGAAACGGAACATGGCCGTTGACGTGGATTCGGCCCCATTCGTAGCAAAACCCAATTATATAGACGAACATAGGCACGAGCGGCAGGGGCGAGCTTATGACGCTAGTCCGCTTGTTTGAGGCGCGAAGGCCGCATATTACACTGCACCTGTCAGTCCCGACCTGGTGATAATGGACCGTTTCGTCTAGAAACGGAACATTGATGCTGACGTGGATTCGGCCCCATTCGTAGCAAAAACCAGTTACATAGGTGAGCATAGGCACGAGCGTCAGGGGCGAGCTTTTGACGCTACTCCGCTCGTTTGAGGCGCAAAGGTCGCTAGTTACACTGCACCTGTCAGTCCCGACCTGGTGATAATGGACCGTTTCGTCTAGAAACGGAACATTGATGCTGACGTGGATTCGGCCCCATTCGTAGCAAAAACCAGTTACATAGGTGAGCATAGGCACGAGCGTCAGGGGCGAGCTTTTGACGCTACTCCGCTCGTTTGAGGCGCAAAGGTCGCTAGTTACACTGCACCTGTCAGTCCCGACCTGGTGATAATGGACCATTTCGTCTAGAAACGCAACGTGGCCGTTGACGTGGATTCGGCCCCATTCGTAGCAAAAACCAATTCCATTGACGAGCATAGGCACGAGCGGCAGGGGCGAGCGTTTGACGCTACTCCGCTTGTTTGATGCGCAAAGGTCGCTAGTTAAACTGCCCCGGTCAGCCCCGCCCTGGTGATAGAGCACACTTTTTTTTCGAGAAACGCAACGTGGATACGGCCCCATTCGTAGCAAAAACCAGTTACATAGATGAGCATAGGCACGAGCGGCAGGGGCGAGCTTATGACGCTACTCCGCTCGTTTGAGGCGCGAAGGTCGCATATTACACAGCACCTGTCAGACCCGACCTGGAGATTGCGGACATTTTCTTCTAGAAACGCAACGTGGCCGTTGTCGTGGATTCGGCCCCATTCGTAGCAAAAACCAATTCCATTGACGAGCATAGGCACGAGCGGCAGGGGCGAGCACTTTGACGCTACTCCACTTGTTTGAGGCGCGAAGGCCGCATATACACTGC
>NW_003303677.1:397827-399249 GCF_000142945.1 Phytophthora infestans T30-4 | reverse complement strand
GGGTAGGGATCAAACCAATTCCATTGACGAACATAGGCCCGAGCGGCAGGGGCGACGCGTTTGACGCTACTCCGCTTGTTGGTGGCGCGAAGGCCGCATATTACACTGCCTCCCGACCTGGTGATAATGGACCTTTTCGTCTGGTAGCGCAACGTGGCTGCTGACGTGGATTCAGCCCCATTCGTAGCAAAAACCAATTCCATTGACGAACATAGGCCCGAGCGGCAGGGGCGAGCGTTTGACGCTACTCCGCTTGTTGGTCTCGCGAAGGCCGCATATTACACTGCCTCCCGACCTGGTGATAATGGACCTTTTCGTCTGGTAGCGCAACGTGGCTGCTGACGTGGATTCAGCCCCACTCGTAGCAAAAACCAATTTCATTGACGAACAGAGGCACGAGCGGCAGGGGCGAGCGTTTCACGCTACTCCGCTCGTTTGAGGCGCAAAGGTCGCTAGTTAAACTGCCCCGGTCAGCCCCAACCTGGTGATAGCGGACATTTTCGTCTGGAAACGCAACGTGGCCGTTGTCGTCGATTCGGCCCCATTCGTAGCAAAAACCAATTCCATTGACGAACATAGGCCCGAGCGGCAGGGGCGAGCGTTTCACGCTACTCCGCTCGTTTGAGGCGCAAAGGTCGCTAGTTAAACAGCACCGGGCAGCCCCGACCTGGTGATAATGGACCGTTTTGTCTAGAAACGCAACGTGGCCGTTGACGTGGATTCGGCCCCATTCGTTGCAAAAACCAATTACATAGACGAACATAGGCACGAGCGGCAGGGGCGAGCTTATGACGCTACTCCGCTTGTTTGAGGCGCGAAGGCCGCATATTACACTGCACCTGTCAGTCCCGACCTGGTGATAGCGGACAGTTTCGTCTAGAAACGCAACGTGGCCGTTGACGTGGATGCGGCGCCATTCGTAGCATACACCAATTACATAGGCGACGATAGGCACGAGCGTCACGGGCGAGCTGTTGACGCTACTCCGCTCGTTTGAGGCGCAAAGGTCGCTAGTTAAACTGCACCGGTCAGCCCCGACCTGGTGATAATGGACAGTTTTGTCTAGAAACGCAACATGGGCGTTGACGTGGATGCGGCGCCATTCGTCGCATACGCAGCTTACATCAGTGACGATAGCCACGAGCGTCACGAGCGACCTTTTTGAAGCTACTCAGCTCTTTGACTCGCAAGAGTCGCTAATTACACTGCTTCGACCGGCCCCGACCTGCTCAAACTGGACAATTTGTCTATTAACGCCAACAAAGCCCGTCGACGTGGATGCGGCGCCATTCGTCCCAAAAACAAGTTAATATAGAATGACATAAGCGACGAGCGGCAGCGAGCGACCTTGTTTAAGCTATTTCGCCCTGTTTCAGGTGCGTAAAGACGCCAAATTAACCCTGCCTCAAGACAGCCCCCGAC
>NW_003303677.1:391971-395628 GCF_000142945.1 Phytophthora infestans T30-4 | reverse complement strand
CATTCGTAGCAAAACCAATTCCATTGACGAACATAGGCCCGAGCGGCAGGGGCGAGCGTTTGACGCTACTCCGCTTGTTGGTGGCGCGAAGGCCGCATATTACACTGCCTCCCGACCTGGTGATAATGGACCTTTTCGTCTGGTAGCGCAACGTGGCTGCTGACGTGGATTCAGCCCCATTCGTAGCAAAAACCAATTCCATTGACGAACATAGGCCCGAGCGGCAGGGGCGAGCGTTTGACGCTACTCCGCTTGTTGGTCTCGCGAAGGCCGCATATTACACTGCCTCCCGACCTGGTGATAATGGACCTTTTCGTCTGGTAGCGCAACGTGGCTGCTGACGTGGATTCAGCCCCATTCGTAGCAAAAACCAATTTCATTGACGAACAGAGGCACGAGCGGCAGGGGCGAGCGTTTCACGCTACTCCGCTCGTTTGAGGCGCAAAGGTCGCTAGTTAAACAGCACCGGGCAGCCCCGACCTGGTGATAATGGGCCGTTTTGTCTAGAAACGCAACGTGGCCGTTGACGTGGATTCGGCCCCATTCGTAGCAAAAACCAATTACATAGACGAACATAGGCACGAGCGGCAGGGGCGAGCTTATGACGCTACCTCGCTTGTTTGAGGCGCGAAGGCCGCATATTACACTGCACCTGTCAGTCCCGACCTGGTGATTGCGGACATTTTCGTCTAGAAACGCAACGTGGCCGTTGACGTGGATTCGGCCTCCATTGTTAGCAAAAACTATTCACATAGGGCGAGCATAGGCGCGGCCGTCAGGGCGATCTTTTTGACGTTCCTCCGCTCGTTTGAGGCACAAAGCTCGCTATTTAAACTGCCCCGGTCAGACCCGCCTTGGTGATAGCGGACATTTTCGTCGGGAAACGCAACGTGGCCGTTGACGTGGATTCGGCCCCATTCGTAGCAAAAACCAATTCCATAGGCGAGCATAGGCACGAGCGTCAAGGGCGAGCTTTTGACGCTACTCCGCATGTTTGTGGCGCGAAGGCCCAATATTCCACTGCGCCTGTCGACCCTGTCCTGGTGACAGTGAACAGTTTCGTCTGGAATGGAAACATGGCTGCTGACGTGGATTCGGCCCCATTCGTAGCAAAAACAAATCACATAGGCGACCATAGCAGGAGCAGCAGGGGTGAGCTTTTGACGCTACTCCGCTTGTTTGAGGCGCGAAGGCCGCATATTACACTGCACCTGTCAGTCCCGACCTGGTGATAATGGACCGTTTCGTCTGGTAGCGCAACGTGGCCGCTGACGTGGATTCGGCCCCATTCGTAGCAAAAACCAATTACATAGGCGAGCATAGGCACGAGCGTCAGTGGCGAGCTTTTGACGCTACTCCGCATGTTTGTGGCGCGAAGGCCCAATATTCCACTGCGCCTGTCGAACCTGTCCTGGTGATAGTGAACAGTTTCGTCTAGAAACGAAACATGGCTGCTGACGTGGATTCGGCCCCATTTGTAACAAAAACCAGTTACATAGGTGAGCATAGGCACGAGCGTCAGGGGCGAGCTTTTGACGCCACTTCGCTCGTTTGAGGCGCAAAGGTCGCTAGTTAAACGGCACCGGTCAGCCCCGACCTGGTGATAATGCTGGTGATAGCGGACCGTTTCGTCTAGAAACGGAACATTGATGCTGACGTGGATTCGGCCCCATTCGTATCAAAAACCAGTTACATAGGTGAGCATAGGCACGAGCGTCAGGGGCGAGCTTTTGACGCCACTCCGCTCGTTTGAGGCGCAAAGGTCGCTAGTTAAACGGCACCGGTCAGACCCGACCTCGTGATAGCGGACATTTTTTCTGAAAACGCAACGTGGGCCGTTGTCGTAAATTCGGCCCCAATCGTAGCAAAAACCAATTCCATTGACGAACATAGGCACGAGCGTCAGAGGCGAGCTTTTTGACGCTACTCCGCTCGTTTGAGGCGCAAAGGTCGCTAGTTAAACTGCACCGGTCAGCCCCGACCTGGTGATAGCGGACATTTTCGTCTGGAAACGCAACGTGGCCGTTGACGTGGATTCGGCCCCATTCGTAGCAAAAACCAATTCCATTGACGAACATAGGCCCGAGCGGCAGGGGCGAGCGTTTGACGCTACTCCGCTCGTTTGAGGCGCAAAGGTCGCTAGTTAAACTGCACCGGTCAGCCCCGACCTGGTGATAATGCTGGTGATAGCGGACCGTTTCGTCTAGAAACGGAACATTGATGCTGACGTGGATTCGGCCCCATTCGTAGCAAAAACCAGTTACATAGGTGAGCATAGGCCCGAGCGGCAGGGGCGAGCGTTTGACGCTACTCCGCTCGTTTGAGGCGCAAAGGTCGCTAGTTAAACTGCACCGGTCAGCCCCGACCTGGTGATAATGCTGGTGATAGCGGACCGTTTCGTCTAGAAACGGAACATTGATGCTGACGTGGATTCGGGCCCATTCGTATCAAAAACCAGTTACATAGGTGAGCATAGGCACGAGCGTCAGGGGCGAGCTTTTGACGCCACTCCGCTCGTTTGAGGCGCAAAGGTCGCTAGTTAAACGGCACCGGTCAGACCCGACCTCGTGATAGCGGACATTTTGTCTGAAAACGCAACGTGGCCGTTGTCGTGGATTCGGCCCCAATCGTAGCAAAAACCAATTCCATTGACGAACATAGGCAGGAGCGTCAGGGGCGAGCTTTTGACGCTACTCCGCTCGTTTGAGGCGCAAAGGTCGCTAGTTAAACATCCCCGGTCAGCCCCGACCTGGTGATAGCGGACATTTTCGTCTGGAAACGCAACGTGGCCGTTGACGTGGATTCGGCCCCATTTGGTAGCAAAAACCAATTCCATTGACGAACATAGGCCCGAGCGGCAGGGGCGAGCTTTTGACGCTACACCGCTCGTTTGAGGTGCGAAGGCCGCATATTACACTGCACCTGTCAGTCTCGACCTAGTGATAATGGACCGTTTCGTCTGGTAGCGCAACGTGGCCGTTGACGTGGATTCGGCCCCATTCGTAGCAAAAACCAATTACATAGGCGAGCATAGGCACGAGCGTCAGTGGCGAGCTTTTGACGCTACCCCGCTCGTTTGAGGCGCAAAGGTCGCATATTACACTGCATCTGTCAGTCCCGACCTGGTGATAATTTTTTTTTTCGTCTAGAAACGGAACATGGCTGCCGACGTGGATTCGGCCCCATTCGTAGCAAAAACCAATTACATAGGCGAGCATAGGCACGAGCGTCAGTGGCGAGCTTTTGACGCTACCCCGCTCGTTTGAGGCGCAAAGGTCGCTAGTTAAACTGCACCGGTCAGACCCGACCTGGTGATAGCGGACATTTTCGTCTGGAAACGCAACGTGGCCGTTGACGTGGATTCGGCCCCATTCGTAGCAAAAACCAATTACATAGGCGAGCATAGGCACGAGCGTCAAGGGCGAGCTTTTGACGCTACCCCGCTCGTTTGAGGCGCAAAGATCGCTAGTTAAACTGCACCGGTCAGACCCGACCTGGTGATAGCGGACATTTTCGTCTGGAAACGCAACGTGGCCGTTGACGTGGATTCGGCCCCATTCGTAGCAAAAACCAATTCCATAGGCGAGCATAGGCACGAGCGTCAAGGGCGAGCTTTTGACGCTACTCCGCATGTTTGTGGCGCGAAGGCCCAATATT
>NW_003303677.1:389322-391707 GCF_000142945.1 Phytophthora infestans T30-4 | reverse complement strand
AAAAACCAATTACATAGGCGAGCATAGGCACGAGCGGCATGGGGCGAGCTTTTGACGCTTCTCCGCTTGTTTGAGGCGCGAAGGCCGAATATTACACTGCGCCTGTCGACCCCGTCCTGGTGACAGTGAACAGTTTCGTCTGGAAACGAAACATGGCTGCTGACGTGGATTCGGCCCCATTCGTAGCAAAAACGAATCACATAGGCGAGCATAGCAGGAGCAGCAGGGGTGAGCTTTTGACGCTACTCCGCTTGTTTGAGGCGCGAAGGCCGCATATTACACTGCACCTGTCAGTCCCGACCTGGTGATAATGGACCTTTTCGTCTAGAAACGGAACATGGCTGCTGACGTGGATTCGGCCCCATTCGTAGCAAAAACAAATCACATAGGCGAGCATAGCAGGAGCAGCAGGGGTGAGCTTTTGACGCTACTCCGCTTGTTTGAGGCGCGAAGGCCGCATATTACACTGCACCTGTCAGTCCCGACCTGGTGATAATGGACCTTTTCGTCTGGAAACGCAACGTGGCTGCTGACGTGGATTCGGCCCCATTCGTAGCAAAAACCAATTACATAGGCGAGCATAGGCACAAGCGTCAGGGGCGAGCCTTTGACGCTACCCCGCTTGTTTGAGGCGCAAAGGTCGCTAGTTAAACTGCACCGGTCAGACCCGACCTGGTGATAGCGGACAATCTCGTCTAGAAACGCAACGTGGACGTTGACGTGGATTCGGCCCCATTCGTAGCAAAAACGAATCACATAGACGAGCATAGGCACGAGCGTCAAGGGCGAGCTTTTGACGCTACTCCGCTTGTTTGAGGTGCGAAGGCCAAATATTCCACTGCGCCTGTCGACCCTGTCCTGGTGACAGTGAACAATCTCGTCTAGAAACGGAACATGGCTGCCGACGTGGATTCGGCCCCATTTGTAGCAAAAACCGATTACATAGGCGAGCATAGGCACGAGCGTCAAGGGCGAGCTTTTGACGCTACTCCGCTTGTTTGAGGTGCGAAGGCCGAATATTCCACTGCGCCTGTCGACCCTGTCCTGGTGACAGTGAACAGTTTCGTCTGGAAACGAAACATGGCTGCTGACGTGGATTCGGCCCCATTCGTAGCAAAAACGAATCACATAGGCGAGCATACCGGGAGCAGCAGGGGTGAGCTTTTGACGTTACTCCGCTTGTTTGAGGCGCGAAGGCCGCATATTACACTGCCCCTGTCAGTCCCGACCTGGTGATAATAGACATTTTCGTCTGGAAACGGAACATGGCTGCTGACGTGGATTCGGCCCCATTCGTAGCAAAAACAAATCACATAGGCGAGCATAGCAGGTGCAGCAGGGGTGAGCTTTTGACGCTACTCCGCTTGTTTGAGGCGCGAAGGCCGCATATTACACTGCACCTGTCAGTCCCCGACCTGGTGATAATGGACACTTTCGTCTGGAAACGCAACGTGGCTGCTGACGTGGATTCGGCCCCACTCGTAGCAAAAACCAATTACATAGGCGAGCATAGGCACGAGCGTCAGGGGCGAGCCTTTGACGCTACCCCGCTCGTTTGAGGCGCAAAGGTCGCTAGTTACACTGCACCGGTCAGACCCGACCTGGTGATAGCGGACAATCTCGTCTAGAAACGTAACGTGGACGTTGACGTGGATTCGGCCCCATTCGTAGCAAAAACGAATCACATAGACGAGCATAGGCACGAGCGTCAAGGGCGAGCTTTTGACGCTACCCCGCTCGTTTGAGGCGCAAAGATCGCTAGTTAAACTGCACCGGTCAGACCCGACCTGGTGATAGCGGACATTTTCGTCTGGAAACGCAACGTGGCCGTTGACGTGGATTCGGCCCCATTCGTAGCAAAAACCAATTCCATAGGCGAGCATAGGCACGAGCGTCAAGGGCGAGCTTTTGACGCTACTCCGCATGTTTGTGGCGCGAAGGCCCAATATTCCACTGCGCCTGTCGACCCTGTCCTGGTGACAGTGAACAGTTTCGTCTGGAAACGAAACATGGCTGCTGACGTGGATTCGGCCCCATTCGTAGCAAAAACGAATCACATAGGCGAGCATAGGCACGAGCGTCAGGGGCGAGCTTTTGACGCTACTCCGCATGTTTGTGGCGCGAAGGCCCAATATTCCACTGCGCCTGTCGACCCTGTCCTGGTGACAGTGAACAGTTTCGTCTGGAAACGAAACATGGCTGCTGACGTGGATTCGGCCCCATTCGTAGCAAAAACGAATCACATAGGCGAGCATAGGCACGAGCGTCAGGGGCGAGTCTTTGACGCTATCCCCGCTCGTTTGAGGCGCAAAGGTCGCATATTACACTGCATCTGTCAGTCCCGACCTGGTGATAAGTTTTTTTTTCGTCTAGAAACGGAACATG
>NW_003303677.1:386056-388167 GCF_000142945.1 Phytophthora infestans T30-4 | reverse complement strand
CCAAAAACGAATCCCCATAGGCGGAGCATAGGCAAGAGCCAGCGAGGGGGTGAGCTTTTGACGATACTCCGCAATGTTTGTGGCGCGAAGGCCCCAATATTCCCACTTGCGCCCTGTCGGCCCCTGTCCTGGTGACAGAGAACAGTTTCGGTCTGGAAACGCAAACGTGGCTGCTGACGTGGATTCGGCCCCCATTCGTAGCAAAAACGAATCACATAGGCGAGCATAGGCACGAGCGTCAGGGGCGAGCTTTTGACGCTACTCCGCTCGTTTGAGGCGCAACGGTCGCTAGTTACACTGCACCGGTCAGACCCGACATGGTTATAGCGGACCTTTTCGACTGAAAACGGAACGTGGCGTTGACGTGGATACAGCCCCATTGGTAGCAAAAACCAATTACATAGGCGAGCTTTTGACGCTACCCCGCTCGTTTGAGGGGCAAAGGTCGCTAGTTAAACTGCACCGGTCAGACCCAACCTGGTGATAGCGGACCTTTTCGTCTGGAAACGCAACGTGGCCGTTGTCGTGAATTCGGCCCCATTCGTAGCAAAAACCAATTACATAGGCGAGCATAGGCACGAGCGTCAGGGGCGAGCTTTTGACGCTACTCCGCATGTTTGTGGCGCGAAGGCCCAATATTCCACTGCGCCTGTCGACCCTGTCCTGGTGACAGTGAACAGTTTCGTCTGGAAACGAAACATGGCTGCTGACGTGGATTCGGCCTCATTCGTAGCAAAAACGAATCACATAGGCGAGCATACCAGGAGCAGCAGGGGTGAGCTTTTGACGCTACTCCGCTTGTTTGAGGCGCGAAGGCCGCATATTACACTGCACCTGTCCGTCCCGACCTGGTGATAATGGACCTTTTCGTCTGGAAACGGAACATGGCTGCTGACGTGAATTCGGCCTCATTCGTAGCAAAAACGAATCACATAGGCGAGCATACCAGGAGCAGCAGGGGTGAGCTTTTGACGTTGCTCCGCTTGTTTGAGGCGCGAAGGCCGCATATTACACTGCACCTGTCAGTCCCGACCTGGTGATAATGGACATTTTCGTCTGGAAACGCAACGTGGCTGCTGACGTGGATTCGGCCCCATTTGTAGCAAAAACCAATCACATAGGCGAGCATAGGCACGAGCGTCAAGGGCGAGCTTTTAACGCTAATCCGCTCGTTGGAGGCGCAAAGGTCGCTATTTAAACTGCACCGGGCAGCCCCGACCTGGTGATAATGGAACGTTTTGTCTAAAAACGGAACATGGCCGTTGACGTGGATTCGACCCCATTCGTAGCAAAAACCAATTACATAGGCGAGCATACCAGGAGCAGCAGGGGTGAGCTTTTGACGCTACTCCGCTTGTTTGAGGCGCACAGGTCGCTAGTTACACTGCACCTGTCCGTGCCGACCTGGTGATAATGGACCTTTTCGTCTAGAAACGGAACATGGCTGCTGACGTGGATTCGGCCCCATTCGTAGCAAAACGAATCACATAGGCGAGCATACCAGGAGCAGCAGGGGCGAACGTTTGACGCTACGCCGCTTGTTTGATGCGCGGAGGCCGCATATTACACTGCACCTGTCAGTCCCGACCTGGTCATAGCGGACCTTTTCGTCTAGAAACGGAACATAGCTGCTGACGTGGATTCGGCCCCATTCGTAGCAAAAACCAATTACATAGGCGAGCATAGGCACGAGCGTCAAGAGCGAGCTTTTGACGCTACTCCGCTTGTTTGAGGCGCGAAGGCCGAATATTACACTGCGCCTGTCGACCCCGTCCTGGTGACAGTGAACAGTTTCGTCTGGAAACGAAACATGGCTGCTGACGTGGATTCGGCCCCATTCGTAGCAAAAACGAATCACATAGGCGAGCATAGCAGGAGCAGCAAGGGTGAGCTTTTGACGCTACTCCGCTTGTTTGAGGCGCGAAGGCCGCATATTACACTGCACCTGTCAGTCCCGACCTGGCGATAATGGACCTTTTCGTCTGGAAGCGCAACGTGGCTGCTGACGTGGATTCGACCCCATTCGTAGCAAAACTAATTACTATGCGAGCATATGCAGGAGCGTCAAGGGTGAGCTTTTGACGCTACTCCCGCTTGTTTGAGGCGCAAAG
>NW_003303677.1:381058-385002 GCF_000142945.1 Phytophthora infestans T30-4 | reverse complement strand
GAAACATGGCTGCTGACGTGGAATTCGACCCCATCCGTAGCAAAAACGAATCACATAGGCGAGCATAGCACGAGCAGCAAGAGTGAGCTTTTGACGCTACTCCGCTTGTTTGAGACGCGAAGAACGAATATTTCACTGCGCCTGTCGATCCCGTCCTGGTGATAATGAACAGTTTCGTCTGGAGACGAAACATAGCTGCTGACGTGGATTCTGCCCCATTCGTAGCAAAAAACCAATTACATAGGCGAGCATAGGCACGAGCGTCAAGGGCGAGCTTTTGACGCTACTCCGCTTGTTTGAGGCGCAAGGTTCGCTAGTTACACTGCACCTGTCCGTGCCGACCTGGTGATAATGGACCTTTTCGTCTAGAAACGGAACATGGCTGCTGACGTGGATTCGGCCCCATTTGTAGCAAAAACCAATTTCATAGGAGAGCATAGGCCCGAGCGGCATGGGGCGAGCTTTTGACCCTACTCCGCTTGTTTGAGGCGCGAAGGCCGCATATTACACAGCACCTGTCAGTCCCGACCTTGTGATAGCGTACATTTTCGTCTGAAAGCGCAACGTGGCTGCTGACGTGGATTCGGCCTCATTTGCAGCAAAAACCAATTACATAGGCGAGCATAGGCACGAGCGTCAAGGGCGAGCTTTTGACGCTAGTCCGCTTGTTTGACGCGCAAAGGCCGCATATTACACTGCACCTGTCAGTCCCGACCTGGTGATAATGGACCGTTTCGTCTAGAAACGGAACATTGATGCTGACGTGGATTCGGCCCCATTCGTAGCAAAAACCAGTTACATAGGTGAGCATAGGCACGAGCGTCAGGGGCGAGCTTTTGACGCTACTCCGCTCGTTTGAGGCGCAAAGGTCGCTAGTTACACTGCACCTGTCAGTCCCGACCTGGTGATAATGGACCGTTTCGTCTAGAAACGGAACATTGATGCTGACGTGGATTCGGCCCCATTCGTAGCAAAAACCAGTTACATAGGTGAGCATAGGCACGAGCGTCAGGGGCGAGCTTTTGACGCTACTCCGCTCGTTTGAGGCGCAAAGGTCGCTAGTTACACTGCACCTGTCAGTCCCGACCTGGTGATAATGGACCATTTCGTCTAGAAACGGAACATTAATGCTGACGTGGATTCGGCCCCATTCGTAGCAAAAACCAGTTACATAGGTGAGCATAGGCACGAGCGTCAGGGGCGAGCTTTTGACGCCACTCCGCTCGTTTGAGGCGCAAAGGTCGCTAGTTAAACGGCACCGGTCAGCCCCGACCTGGTGATAATGCTGGTGATAGCGGACCGTTTCGTCTAGAAACGGAACATTGATGCTGACGTGGATTCGGCCCCATTCGTATCAAAAACCAGTTACATAGGTGAGCATAGGCACGAGCGTCAGGGGCGAGCTTTTGACGCCACTCCGCTCGTTTGAGGCGCAAAGGTCGCTAGTTAAACGGCACCGGTCAGACCCGACCTCGTGATAGCGGACATTTTGTCTGAAAACGCAACGTGGCCGTTGTCGTGGATTCGGCCCCAATCGTAGCAAAAACCAATTCCATTGACGAACATAGGCAGGAGCGTCAGGGGCGAGCTTTTGACGCTACTCCGCTCGTTTGAGGCGCAAAGGTCGCTAGTTAAACATCCCCGGTCAGCCCCGACCTGGTGATAGCGGACATTTTCGTCTGGAAACGCAACGTGGCCGTTGACGTGGATTCGGCCCCATTCGTAGCAAAAACCAATTCCATTGACGAACATAGGCCCGAGCGGCAGGGGCGAGCTTTTGACGCTACACCGCTCGTTTGAGGTGCGAAGGCCGCATATTACACTGCACCTGTCAGTCCCGACCTAGTGATAATGGACCGTTTCGTCTGGTAGCGCAACGTGGCCGTTGACGTGGATTCGGCCCCATTCGTAGCAAAAACCAATTACATAGGCGAGCATAGGCACGAGCGTCAGTGGCGAGCTTTTGACGCTACCCCGCTCGTTTGAGGCGCAAAGGTCGCTAGTTAAACTGCGCCTGTCGACCCTGTCCTGGTGATAGCGGACATTTTCGTCTGGAAACGGAACATGGCTGCTGACGTGGATTCGGCCCCATTCGTAGCAAAGCCGAATCACATAGGCGAGCATAGGCACGAGCGGCATGGGGCGAGCTTTTGACGCTACTCCGCTTGTTTGAGGCGCGAAGGCTGCATATTACACTGCACCTGTCAGCCCCGACCTGGTGACAGGGAACAGTTTCGTCTGGAAACGGAACATGGCTGCTGACGTGGATTCGGCCCCATTCGTAGCAAAAACCAATTATATAGACGAACATAGGCACGAGCGGCAGGGGCGAGCTTATGACGCTAGTCCGCTTGTTTGAGGCGCGAAGGCCGCATATTACACTGCACCTGTCAGTCCCGACCTGGTGATAATGGACCGTTTCGTCTAGAAACGGAACATTGATGCTGACGTGGATTCGGCCCCATTCGTAGCAAAAACCAATTACATAGGCGGGCATAGGCACGAGCTTTTGACGCTACCCCGCTCGTTTGAGGCGAAAAGGTCGCTATTTAAACTGCATTGGTCAGACCCGACCTGGTGATAGCGGACATTTTCGTCTGGAAACGCAACGAGGCCGTTGACGTGGATTCGGCCCCATTCGTAGCAAAAACGAATCACATAGGCGAGCATAGGCACGAGCGTCAAGGGCGAGCTTTTGACGCTACCCCGCTCGTTTGAGGCGCAAAGATCGCTAGTTAAACTGCACCGGTCAGACCCGACCTGGTGATAGCGGACATTTTCGTCTGGAAACGCAACGTGGCCGTTGACGTGGATTCGGCCCCATTCGTAGCAAAAACCAATTCCATAGGCGAGCATAGGCACGAGCGTCAAGGGCGAGCTTTTGACGCTACTCCGCATGTTTGTGGCGCGAAGGCCCAATATTCCACTGCGCCTGTCGACCCTGTCCTGGTGACAGTGAACAGTTTCGTCTGGAATCGAAACATGGCTGCTGACGTGGATTCGGCCCCATTCGTAGCAAAAACAAATCACATAGGCGAGCATAGCAGGAGCAGCAGGGGTGAGCTTTTGACGCTACTCCGCTTGTTTGAGGCGCGAAGGCCGCATATTACACTGCACCTGTCAGTCCCGACCTGGTGATAATGGACCGTTTCGTCTGGTAGCGCAACGTGGCCGCTGACGTGGATTCGGCCCCATTCGTAGCAAAAACCAATTACATAGGCGAGCATAGGCACGAGCGTCAGTGGCGAGCTTTTGACGCTACCCCGCTCGTTTGAGGCGCAAAGGTCGCTAGTTAAACTGCACCGGTCAGACCCGACCTGGTGATAGCGGACATTTTCGTCTGGAAACGCAACGTGGCCGTTGACGTGGATTCGGCCCCCATTCGTAGCAAAAACCAATTACATAGGCGAGCATAGGCACGAGCGTCAAGGGCGAGCTTTTGACGCTACTCCGCTTGTTTGAGGCGCAAAGGTCGCTAGTTACACTGCACCTGTCCGTGCCGACCTGGTGATAATGGACCTTTTCGTCTAGAAACGGAACATGGCTGCTGACGTGGATTCGGCCCCATTCGTAGCAAAAACGAATCACATAGGCGAGCATAGGCACGAGCGTCAAGGGCGAGCTTTTGACGCTACTCCGCTTGTTTGAGGCGCGAAGGCCGAATATTTCACTGCACCTGTCGACCCCGTCCTGGTGACAGTGAACAGTTTCGTCTGGAAACGAAACATGGCTGCTGACGTGGATTCGGCCCCATTCGTAGCAAAAACCAATTACATAGGCGAGCATTGGCACGAGCGTCAAGGGCGAGCTTTTGACGCTACTCCGCTCGTTTGACGCGCGAAGGCCGCATATTACACTGCACCTGTCAGCCCCCACCTGGTAATAGCGGACCTTTTCGTCTGGAAACGCAACGTGGCTGCTGACGTGGATTTGGCCCCATATGT
>NW_003303677.1:357976-379752 GCF_000142945.1 Phytophthora infestans T30-4 | reverse complement strand
TAATGAACCTTTTCGTCTAGAAACGGAAACAAGATGCTGACGTGGATTGCGCCCCATTCGTAGCAAAATCGATTCCCATAGGCGAGCATCCCAGGAGCAGCAGGGGCGAACGTTTGACGCTACGCCGCTTGTTTGATGCGCGGAGGCCCGCATATTACACTGCACCTGTCAGTCCCGACCTGGTCATAGCGGACCTTTTCGTCTAGAAACAGAACATAGCTGCTGACGTGGATTCGGCCCCATTCGTAGCAAAAACCAATTACATAGGCGAGCATACCAGGACCAGCAAGGGCGAACTTTTGACGCTACTCCGCTTGTTTGAGGCGCGAAGGCCGCATATTACACTGCACCTGTCAGTCCCGACCTGGTCATAGCGGACCTTTTCGTCTAGAAACGGAACATGGTTGCTGACGTGGATTCGGCCCCATTCGTAGCAAAAACGAATCACATAGGCGAGCATAGCAGGAGCGTCAAGGGCGAGCTTTTGACGCTACTCCGCATGTTTGACGCGCGAAGGCCGCATATTACACTGCACCTGTCAGTCCCGACCTGGTGATAATGGACCTTTTCGTCTGGAAGCGCAACGTGGCTGCTGACGTGGATTCGACCCCATTCGTAGCAAAACTAATTACTAGGCGAGCATAGGCACGAGCGTCAAGGGTGAGCTTTTGACGCTACTCCGCTTGTTTGAGGCGCAAAGGTCGCTAGTTACACTGCACCTGTCCGTGCCGACCTGGTGATAATGGACCTTTTCGTCTAGAAACGGAACATGGCTGCTGACGTGGATTCGGCCCCATTCGTAGCAAAAACGAATCACATAGGCGAGCATAGGCACGAGCGTCAAGAGCGAGCTTTTGACGCTACTCCGCTTGTTGAGGCGCGAAGGCCGAATATTTCACTGCACCTGTCGACCGCGTCCTGGTGACGAGTGAACGAGTTTGCGTCTGGAAACGAAACATGGGCTGCTGGAGCGTGAGATTCGGCCACATGTCGTAGGCAAAAAACCAATTAACATTAGGGCGAGCTTAGGCACGGAGCGTCAAGGGGCGAGCTTGTGACGCTACTCCGCTTGTTTGAGGCGCAAAGGTCGCTAGTTACACTGCACCTGTCCGTGCCGACCTGGTGATAATGAACCTTTTCGTCTAGAAACGGAACATGGCTGCTGACGTGGATTCGGCCCCATTCGTAGCAAAACGAATCACATAGACGAGCATAGGCACGAGCGTCAAGGGCGAGCTTTTGACGCTACTCCGCTTGTTTGAGGCGCGAAGGCCGCATATTACACTGCACCTGTCAGTCCCGGCCTGGTGATAATGGACCTTTTCGTCTGGAAACGCAACGTGGCTGCTGACGTGGATTCGGCCCCATTCATAGCAAAAACCAATTACATAGGCGAACATAGGCACGAGCGTCAAGGGCGAGCTTTTGACGCTACTCCGCTTGTTTGAGGCGCAAAGGCCGCTAGTTACACTGCACCTGTCAGTCCCGACCTGGTTATAGCGGACATTTGCGTCTGGAAGCGCGACGTGGCTGCTGACGTGGATTCGGCCCCATTCGTAGCAAAAACAAATCACATAGGCGAGCATAGGCACGAGCGTCAAGGGCGAGCTTTTGACGCTACTCCGCTTGTTTCAGGCGCGAAGGCCGAATATACCACTGCGCCTGTCGACCCTGTCCTGGTGACAGTGAACAGTTTTCGTCTAGAAACGGAACATGGCTGCTGACGTGGATTCGGCCCCATTTGTAGCAAAAACGAATCACATACGCGAGCATAGCAGGAGCAGCAGGGGTGAGCTTTTGACGCTACTCCGCTTGTTTGAGGCGCGAAGGCCGCATATTACACTGCACCTGTCAGTCCCGGCCTGGTGATAATGGACCTTTTCGTCTGGAAACGCAACGTGGCTGCTGACGTGGATTCGGCCCCATTCATAGCAAAAACCAATTACATAGGCGAGCATAAGCACGAGCGTCAAGGGCGAGCTTTTGACGCTACTCCGCTTGTTTGAGGCGCAAAGGCCGCTAGTTACACTGCACCTGTCAGTCCCGACCTGGTTATAGCGGACATTTGCGTCTGGAAGCGCAACGTGGCTGCTGACGTGGATCGGCCCCATTCGTAGCAAAAACGAATCACATAGGCGAGCATAGCAGGAGCAGCAGGGGTGAGCTTTTGACGCTACTCCGCTTGTTTGAGGCGCGAAGGCCGCATATTACACTGCACCTGTCAGTCCCGGCCTGGTGATAATGGACCTTTTCGTCTGGAAGCGCAACGTGGCTGCTGACGTGGATTCGGCCCCATTCGTAGCAAAAACCAATTACATAGGCGAGCATAGGCACGAGCGTCAAGGGCGAGCTTTTGACGCTACTCCGCTTGTTTGAGGCGCAAAGGCCGCTAGTTACACTGCACCTGTCAGTCCCGACCTGGTTATAGCGGACATTTGCGTCTGGAAGCGCAACGTGGCTGCTGACGTGGATTCGGCCCCATTCGTAGCAAAAACAAATCACATAGGCGAGCATAGGCACGAGCGTCAAGGGCGAGCTTTTGACGCTACTCCGCTTGTTTGAGGCGCGAAGGCCGCATATTACACTGCACCTGTCCGTCCCGACCTGGTCATAGCGGACCTTTTCGTCTAGAAACGGAACATGGCTGCTGACGTGGATTCGGCCCCATTCGTAGCAAAAACCAATTACATAGGCGAGCATAGGCACGAGCGTCAAGGGCGAGCTTTTGACGCTACTCCGCTCGTTTGAGGCGCAAAGGTCGCTAGTTACACTGCACCTGTCCGTGCCGACCTGGTGATAATGGACCTTTTCGTCTAGAAACGGAACATGGCTGCTGACGTGGATTCGGCCCCATTCGTAGCAAAAACGAATCACATAGGCGAGCATAGGCACGAGCGTCAAGGGCGAGTTTTTGACGCAACTCCGCTTGTTTGAGGCGCACAGGTCGCTAGTTACACTGCACCTGTCCGTGCCGACCTGGTGATAATGGGCCTTTTCGTCTAGAAACGGAACATGGCTGCTGACGTGGATTCGGCCCCATTCGTAGCAAAACGAATCACATAGGCGAGCATACCAGGAGCAGCAGGGGCGAACGTTTGACGCTACGCCGCTTGTTTGAGGCGCGAAGGCCGCATATTACACTGCACCTGTCAGTCCCGACCTGGTGATAATGGACCTTTTCGTCTGGAAACGCAACGTGGCTGCTGACGTGGATTCGGCCCCATTCGTAGCAAAAACCAATTACATAGGCGAGCATAGGCACGAGCGTCAAGGGCGAGCTTTTGACGCTACTCCGCTCGTTTGAGGCGCAAAGGTCGCTAGTTACACTGCACCTGTCCGTGCCGACCTGGTGATAATGGACCTTTTCGTCTAGAAACGGAACATGGCTGCTGACGTGGATTCGGCCCCATTCGTAGCAAAAACGAATCACATAGGCGAGCATAGGCACGAGCGTCAAGGGCGAGTTTTTGACGCAACTCCGCTTGTTTGAGGCGCACAGGTCGCTAGTTACACTGCACCTGTCAGTCCCGACCTGGTGATAATGGACTTTTTCGTCTGGAAACGGAACATGGCTGCTGACGTGGATTCGGCCCCATTCGTAGCAAAAACCAATTACATAGGCGAGCTTAGGCACGAGCGTCAGGGGCGAACGTTTGACGCTACGCCGCTTGTTTGAGGCGCGGAGGCCGCATATTACACTGCACCTGTCAGTCCCGACCTGGTCATAGCGGACCTTTTCGTCTAGAAACGGAACATAGCTGCTGACGTGGATTCGGCCCCATTCGTAGCAAAAACCAATTACATAGGCGAGCATAGGCACGAGCGTCAAGGGCGAGCTTTTGACGCTACTCCGCTTGTTTGAGGCGCGAAGGCCGAATATTACACTGCGCCTGTCGACCCCGTCCTGGTGACAGTGAACAGTTTCGTCTGGAAACGAAACATGGCTGCTGACGTGGATTCGGCCCCACTCGTAGCAAAAACGAATCACATAGGCGAGCATAGCAGGAGCAGCAAGGGTGAGCTTTTGACGCTACTCCGCTTGTTTGAGGCGCGAAGGCCGCATATTACACTGCACCTGTCAGTCCCGACCTGGCGATAATGGACCTTTTCGTCTGGAAGCGCAACGTGGCTGCTGACGTGGATTCGACCCCATTCGTAGCAAAACTAATTACTAGGCGAGCATAGGCACGAGCGTCAAGGGTGAGCTTTTGACGCTACTCCGCTTGTTTGAGGCGCAAAGGTCGCTAGTTACACTGCACCTGTCCGTGCCGACCTGGGGATAATGGACCTTTTCGTCTAGAAACGGAACATGGCTGCTGACGTGGATTCGGCCCCATTCGTAGCAAAAACGAATCACATAGGCGAGCATAGGCACGAGCGTCAAGGGCGAGCTTTTGACGCTACTCCGCATGTTTGACGCACGAAGGCCGCATATTACACTGCACCTGTCCGTGCCGACCTGGTGATAATGGACCTTTTCGTCTAGAAACGGAACATGGCTGCTGACGTGGATTCGGCCCCATTCGTAGCAAAACGAATCACATAGGCGAGCATACCAGGAGCAGCAGGGGCGAACGTTTGACGCTACGCCGCTTGTTTGAGGCGCGAAGTCCGCATTTAACACTGCACCTGTCAGTCCCGACCTGGTCATAGCGGACCTTTTCGTCTGGAAACGGAACATGGCTGCTGACGTGGATTCGGCCCCGTTCGTAGCAAAAACCAATTACATAGGCGAGCATAGGCACGAGCGTCAAGGGCGAGCTTTTGACGCTACTCCGCTTGTTTGAGGCGCAAAGGTCGCTAGTTACACTGCACCTGTCCGTGCCGACCTGGTGATAATGGACCTTTTTGTCTAGAAACGGAACATGGCTGCTGACGTGGATTCGGCCCCATTCGTAGCAAAAACGAATCACATAGGCGAGCATAGGCACGAGCGTCAAGGGCGAGCTTTTGACGCTACTCCGCTTGTTTAAGGCGCAAAGGTCGCTAGTTACACTGCACCTGTCAGTCCCGACCTGGTTATAGCGGACATTTTCGTCTGGAAGCGCAACGTGGCTGCTGACGTGGATTCGGCCCCATTCGTAGCAAAAACCAATTACATAGGCGAGCATAGGCACGAGCGGCATGGGGCGAGCTTTTGACGCTTCTCCGCTTGTTTGAGGCGCGAAGGCCGAATATTACACTGCGCCTGTCGACCCCGTCCTGGTGACAGTGAACAGTTTCGTCTGGAAACGAAACATGGCTGCTGACGTGGATTCGGTCCCATTCGTAGCAAAAACGAATCACATAGGCGACCATAGCAGGAGCAGCAAGGGTGAGCTTTTGACGCTACTCCGCTTGTTTGAGGCGCGAAGGCCGCATATTACACTGCACCTGTCAGTCCCGACCTGGTGATAATGGACCTTTTCGTCTGGAAGCGCAACATGGCTGCTGACGTGGATTCGGCCCCATTCGTAGCAAAAACCAATTCCATTGACGAACATAGGCAGGAGCGGCATGGGGCGAGCTTTTGACGCTACTCCGCTTGTTTGAAGCGCGAAGGCCGCATATTACACTGCACTTGTCAGTCTCGACCTGGTGATAATGGACCTTTTCGTCTGGAAGCGCAACGTGGCCGTTGTCGTGGATTCGGCCCCATTCGTAGCAAAACGAATCACATAGGCGAGCATACCAGGAGCAGCAGGGGCGAACGTTTGACGCTACACCGCTTGTTTGAGGCACGAAGGCCGCATATTACACTGCACCTGTCAGTCCCGACCTGGTCATAGCGGACCTTTTCGTCTAGAAACGGAACATGGCTGCTGACGTGGATTTGGCCCCATTCGTAGCAAAAACGAATCACATAGGCGAGCATAGGCACGAGCGTCAAGGGCGAGCTTTTGACGCTACTCCGCTTGTTTGAGGCGCAAAGGTCGCTAGTTACACTGCACCTGTCCTTCCCGACCTGCTTATAGCGGACATTTGCCGTCTGAAAGCGCAACGTGGCTGCTGACGTGGATTCCGTCCCATTTCGCAGCAAAAAAACAATTACATAGGCGGAGCATAGGCGCGAGCGTCAAGGGCGAGCTTTTTGACGCTACTCCGCTGGTTGAGGACGCAAAAGGTCGCTAGTTACACTGCACTTGTCGGTCCCGATCTGGTTTATAGCGGACATTTTCGTCTGAGAAGCGCAACGTGGCTGCTGACGTGGATTCGCCCCCATTCGTAGCAAAAACGAATCACATAGGCGAGCATAGGCACGAGCGGCATGGGACGAGCTTTTGACGCTACTCCGCATGTTTGACGCGCGAAGGCCGCATATTACACTGCACCTGTCAGTCCCGACCTGGTGATAATGGACCTTTTCGTCTGGAAGCGCAACGTGGCTGCTGACGTGGATTCGACCCCATTCGTAGCAAAACTAATTACTAGGCGAGCATAGGCACGAGCGTCAAGGGTGAGCTTTTGACGCTACTCCGCTTGTTTGAGGCGCACAGGTCGCTAGTTACACTGCACCTGTCCGTGCCGACCTGGTGATAATGGACCTTTTCGTCTAGAAACGGAACATGGCTGCTGACGTGGATTCGGCCCCATTCGTAGCAAAACGAATCACATAGGCGAGCATACCAGGAGCAGCAGGGGCGAACGTTTGACGCTACGCCGCTTGTTTGAGGCGCGAAGTCCGCATTTAACACTGCACCTGTCAGTCCCGACCTGGTCATAGCGGACCTTTTCGTCTGGAAACGGAACATGGCTGCTGACGTGGATTCGGCCCCATTCGTAGCAAAAACCAATTACATAGGCGAGCATAGCAGGAGCAGCAGGGGCGAGCTTTTGACGCTACACCGCTTGTTTGAGGCGCGAAGGCCGAATATTACACTGCGCCTGTCGACCCCGTCCTGGTGACAGTGAACAGTTTCGTCTGGAAACGAAACATGGCTGCTGACGTGGATTCGGCCCCATTCGTAGCAAAAACGAATCACATAGGCGAGCATAGCAGGAGCAGCAGGGGTGAGCTTTTGACGCTACTCCGCTTGTTTGAGGCGCGAAGGCCGCATATTACACTGCACCTGTCAGTCCCGACCTGGTGATAATGGACCTTTTCGTCTGGAAACGCAACGTGGCTGCTGACGTGGATTCGGCCCCATTCGTAGCAAAAACCAATTACATAGGCGAGCATAGGCACGAGCGTCAGGGGCGAGCCTTTGACGCTACCCCGCTCGTTTGAGGCGCAAAGGTCGCTAGTTAAACTGCACCGGTCAGACCCGACCTGGTGATAGCGGACAATCTCGTCTAGAAACGCAACGTGGACGTTGACGTGGATTCGGCCCCATTCGTAGCAAAAACGAATCACATAGACGAGCATAGGCACGAGCGTCAAGGGCGAGCTTTTGACGCTACTCCGCTTGTTTGAGGTGCGAAGGCCGAATATTCCACTGCGCCTGTCGACCCTGTCCTGGTGACAGTGAACAGTTTCGTCTCGAAACGAAACATGGCTGCTGACGTGGATTCGGCCCCATTCGTAGCAAAAACGAATCACATAGACGAGCATAGCAGGAGCAGCAGGGGCGAGCTTTTGACGCTACTCCGCATGTTTGTGGCGCGAAGGCCGAATATTCCACTGCGCCTGTCGACCCTGTCCTGGTGACAGTGAACAGTTTCGTCTGGAAACGAAACATGGCTGCTGACGTGGATTCGGCCTCATTCGTAGCAAAAACGAATCACATAGGCGAGCATACCAGGAGCAGCCAGGGGTGAGCTTTTGACGCTACTCCGCTTGTTTGACGCGCAAGGGTCGCTAGTTACACTGCACCTGTCCGTGCCGACCTGGTGATAATGGACCTTTTCGTCTAGAAACGGAACATGGCTGCTGATGTGGATTCGGCCCCATTCGTAGCAAAAACAAATCACATAGGCGAGCATAGGCACGAGCGTCAAGGGCGAGTTTTTGACGCTACTCCGCTTGTTTGAGGCGCAAAGGCCGATTATTCCACTGCGCCTGTCGACCCCGTCCTGGTGACAGTAAACAGTTTCGTCTGGAAACGAAACATGGCTGCTGACGTGGATTCGGCTCCATTCGTAGCAAAACGAATCACATAGGCGAGCATAGCAGGAGCAGCAGGGGTGAGCTTTTGACGCTACTCCGCTCGTTTGACGCGCGAAGGCCGCATATTACACTGCACTTGTCAGTCCCGACCTGGTGATAATGGACCTTTTCGTCTGGAAGCGCAACATGGCTGCTGACGTGGATTCGGCCCCATTCGTAGCAAAAACGAATCCCATAGGCGAGCATAGGCACGAGCGTCAAGGGCGAGCATAGGCACGAGCGTCAAGGGCGAGCTTTTGACGCTACTCCGCTTGTTTGAGGCGCGAAGGCCGCATATTACACTGCACCTGTCCGTCCCGACCTGGTCATAGCGGACCTTTTCGTCTAGAAACGGAACATGGCTGCTGACGTGGATTCGGCCCCATTCGTAGCAAAAACCAATTACATAGGCGAGCATAGGCACGAGCGTCATGGGCGAGCCTTTGACGCTACTCCGCTTGTTTGAGGCGCAAGGTTCGCTAGTTACACTGCACCTGTCCGTGCCGACCTGGTGATAATGGACCTTTTCGTCTAGAAACGGAACATGGCTGCTGACGTGGATTCGGCCCCATTTGTAGCAAAAACCAATTACATAGGCGAGCATAGGCACGAGCGTCAAGGGCGAGCTTTTGACGCTACTCCGCTTGTTTGAGGCGCAAAGGTCGCTAGTTACACTGCACCTGTCCGTGCCGACCTGGTGATAATGGACTTTTCGTCTAGAAACGGAACATGGCTGCTGACGTGGATTCGGCCCCATTCGTAGCAAAACGAATCACATAGGCGAGCATACCAGGAGCAGCAGGGGCGAGCGTTTGACGCTACTCCGCTTGTTTGAGGCGCAAAGGCCGCTAGTTACACTGCACCTGTCAGTCCCGACCTGGTTATAGCGGACATTTGCGTCTGGAAGCGCAACGTGGCTGCTGACGTGGATCGGCCCCATTCGTAGCAAAAACGAATCACATAGGCGAGCATAGCAGGAGCAGCAGGGGTGAGCTTTTGACGCTACTCCGCTTGTTTGAGGCGCGAAGGCCGCATATTACACTGCACCTGTCAGTCCCGGCCTGGTGATAATGGACCTTTTCGTCTGGAAACGCAACGTGGCTGCTGACGTGGATTCGGCCCCATTCATAGCAAAAACCAATTACATAGGCGAGCATAGGCACGAGCGTCAAGGGCGAGCTTTTGACGCTACTCCGCTTGTTGGAGGCGCAAAGGCCGCTAGTTACACTGCACCTGTCAGTCCCGACCTGGTTATAGCGGACATTTGCGTCTGGAAGCGCAACGTGGCTGCTGACGTGGATCGGCCCCATTCGTAGCAAAAACGAATCACATACGCGAGCATAGCAGGAGCAGCAGGGGTGAGCTTTTGACGCTACTCCGCTTGTTTGAGGCGCGAAGGCCGCATATTACACTGCACCTGTCAGTCCCGGCCTGGTGATAATGGACCTTTTCGTCTGGAAACGCAACGTGGCTGCTGACGTGGATTCGGCCCCATTCATAGCAAAAACCAATTACATAGGCGAGCATAGGCACGAGCGTCAAGGGCGAGCTTTTGACGCTACTCCGCTTGTTTGAGGCGCAAAGGCCGCTAGTTACACTGCACCTATCAGTCCCGACCTGGTTATAGCGGACATTTGCGTCTGGAAGCGCAACGTGGCTGCTGACGTGGATCGGCCCCATTCGTAGCAAAAACGAATCACATACGCGAGCATAGCAGGAGCAGCAGGGGTGAGCTTTTGACGCTACTCCGCTTGTTTGAGGCGCGAAGGCCGCATATTACACTGCACCTGTCAGTCCCGGCCTGGTGATAATGGACCTTTTCGTCTGGAAACGCAACGTGGCTGCTGACGTGGATTCGGCCCCATTCATAGCAAAAACCAATTACATAGGCGAGCATAGGCACGAGCGTCAAGGGCGAGCTTTTGACGCTACTAGGCTTGTATGAGGAGCAAAGGCCGCCTAGTTACACTGCACCTGTCAGTCTCGAACTGGGTTATAGTCGGACATATGTCGCTCTGGAAGCGCCACGTGGCTGCTGACGTGGATCGGCCCCATTCGTAGCAAAAACGAATCACATAGGCGAGCATAGCAGGAGCAGCAGGGGTGAGCTTTTGACGCTACTCCGCTTGTTTGAGGCGCGAAGGCCGCATATTACACTGCACCTGTCAGTCCCGGCCTGGTGATAATGGACCTTTTCGTCTGGAAACGCAACGTGGCTGCTGACGTGGATTCGGCCCCATTCATAGCAAAAACCAATTACATAGGCGAACATAGGCACGAGCGTCAAGGGCGAGCTTTTGACGCTACTCCGCTTGTTTGAGGCGCAAAGGCCGCTAGTTACACTGCACCTGTCAGTCCCGACCGTGGTGATAGGGCCCACTTTCGTCAAGAGACACAACATGGCTGCAAGCGTGTATTCGCCCTCTTTGCAGCAGAAATCAATTACTTGCGCGCGCTTAGGCACGCGCCTCAGGGGCGCTCTTTTGGCGCTACTCCGCTTGTTTGGCGCGCAAAGTTCGCTATATACACTGCACCTCTCCGTCCCGACGTGGTTATAGTGCCTTTTTGTCTAGAAACGGAACATGGCTGGTGAGGTGGATTCTGCCCCATTTGTAGCAAAAACAAATTACATAGGCGAGCATAGGCACGAGCGTCAAGGGCGAGCTTTTGACGCTACTCCGCTTGTTTGAGGCGCAAAGGCCGCTAGTTACACTGCACCTGTCAGTCCCGACCTGGTTATAGCGGACTTTTGCGTCTGGAAGCGCAACGTGGCTGCTGACGTGGATTCGGCCCCATTCGTAGCAAAAACGAATCACATAGGCGAGCATAGGCACGAACGTCAAGGGCGAGCTTTTGACGCTACTCCGCATGTTTGTCGCCCGAAGGCCCAATATTCCACTGCGCCTGTCGACCCTGTCCTGGTGATAGTGAACAGTTTCGTCTCGAAACGAAACATGGCTGCTGACGTGGATTTGGCCCCATTCGTAGCAAAAACCAATTACATAGGCGAGCATAGGCACGAGCGTCAAGGGCGAGCTTTTGACGCTACTCCGCTTGTTTGAGGCGCAAAGGCCGCTAGTTACACTGCACCTGTCAGTCCCGACCTGGTTATAGCGGACATTTGCGTCTGGAAGCGCAACGTGGCTGCTGACGTGGATTCGGCCCCATTCGTAGCAAAAACCAATTACATAGGCGAGCATAGGCACGAGCGTCAAGGGCGAGCTTTTGACGCTACTCCGCTTGTTTGAGGCGCAAAGGCCGCTAGTTACACTGCACCTGTCCGTCCCGACCTGGTGATAATAGACCTTTTCGTCTGGAAGCGCAACGTGGCTGCTGACGTGGATTCGGCTCCATTCGTAGCAAAAACAAATTACATAGGCGAGCATAGGGACGAGCGGCAGGGGCGAGCTTTTGACGCTACTCCGCTCGTTTGACGCGCGAAGGCCGCATATTACACTGCACCTGTCAGCCCCCACCTGATAATTGCGGACCTTTTCGTCTGGAAACGCAACCCGGCGGCTGACGTGCATTCGGCCCCATTCGTAGCAAAAACGAATCACATAGGTGAGCATAGGCACGAGAGGCAGGGACGAGATTTTGACGCTACTCCGCATGTTTGTGGCGCGAAGGCCGCATATATCACTGCGCCTGTCGGCCTTGTCCTGGTGACAGTGAACAGTTTCGTCTGGAAACTAAACATGGCTGCTGACGTGGATTCGGCCCCATTCGTAGCAAAAACGAATTACATAGGCGATTATACCAGGAGCAGCAAGGGTGAGCTTTTGACGCTACGCCGCTTGTTTGTGACGCGAATGCCGAATACTACACTGCGCCTTTCCGTCCCGACCTGGTGATAATGGACCTTTTCGTCTGGAAACGGAACATGGCTGCTGACGTGGATTCGGCTCCATTCGTAGCAAAAACAAATTACATAGGCGAGCATAGGGACGAGCGGCAGGGGCGAGCTCTTGACGCTACTCCGCTCGTTTGACGCGCGAAGGCCGCATATTACACTGCACCTGTCAGCCCCCACCTGGTAATTGCGGACCTTTTCGTCTGGAAACGCAACGTGGCTGCTGACGTGGATTTGGCCCCATTCGTAGCAAAAACAAATTACATAGCGCGAGCATAGGGACGAGCGGCAGGGGCGAGCTTTTGACGCTACTCCGCTTGTTTGAGGCGCGAAGGCCGAATACTACACTGCACCTGTCCGTCCCGACCTGGTGATAATGGACCTTTTCGTCTGGGCACGGAACATGGCTGCTGACGTGGATTCGGCTCCATTCGTAGCAAAAACAAATTACATAGGCGAGCATAGGGACGAGCGGCAGGGGCGACATTTTGACGCTACTCCGCTTGTTTGACGCGCGAAGGCCGCATATTACACTGCACCTGTCAGCCCCCACCTGGTAATAGCGGACCTTTTCGTCTGGAAACGCAACGTGGCTGCTGACGTGGATTTGGCCCCATTCGTAGCAAAAACAAATCACATAGGCGAGCATAGCAGGAGCAGCAGGGGCGAGCTTTTGACGCTACACCGCTCATTTGAGGCGCAAAGGTCGCTAGTTACACTGCACCGGTCAGCCCCGACCTGGTGACAGTGAACAGTTTCGTCTGGAAACTAAACATGGCTGCTGACGTGGATTTGGCCCCATTCGTAGCAAAAACAAATTACATAGGCGAGCATACCAGGAGCAGCAGGGGCGAGCTTTTGACGCTACTCCGCTTGTTTGTGGCGCGAAGGCCGAATACTACACTGCACCTGTCCGTCCCGACCTGGTGATAATGGACCTTTTCGTCTGGAAACGGAACATGGCTGCTGACGTGGATTCGGCTCCATTCGTAGCAAAAACAAATTACATAGGCGAGCATAGGGACGAGCGGCAGGGGCGAGCTTTTGACGCTACTCCGCATGTTTGACGCGCGAAGGCCGCATATTACACTGCACCTGTCAGCCCCCACCTGATAATTGCGGACCTTTTCGTCTGGACACGCAACGTGGCTGCTGACGTGGATTTGGCCCCATTCGTAGCAAAACCAAATCACATAGGCGAGCATACCAGGAGCAGCAGGGGCGAGCTTTTGACGCTACTCCGCTTGTTTGAGGCGCGAAGGCCGCATACTACACTGCACCTGTCCGTCCCGACCTGGTGATAATGGACCTTTTCGTCTGGAAACGGAACATGGCTGCTGACGTGGATTCGGCTCCATTCGTAGCAAAAACAAATTACATAGGCGAGCATAGGGACGAGCGGCAGGGGCGACATTTTGACGCTACTCCGCATGTTTGACGCGCGAAGGCCGCATATTACACTGCACCTGTCAGCCCCCACCTGGTAATAGCGGACCTTTTCGTCTGGAAACGCAACGTGGCTGCTGACGTGGATTTGGCCCCATTCGTAGCAAAAACAAATCACATAGGCGAGCATAGCAGGAGCAGCAGGGACGAGCTTTTGACGTTACACCGCTCATTTGAGGCGCAAAGGTCGCTAGTTACACTGCACCGGTCAGCCCCGACCTGGTGACAGTGAACAGTTTCGTCTGGACACGGAACATGGCTACTGACGTGGATTCGGCCCCATTCGTAGCAAAAACGAATTACATAGGCGAGCATAGGCACGAGCGTCAAGGGCGAGCTTTTGACGCTACTCCGCTCGTTTGACGCGCGAAGGCCGCATATTACACTGCACCTGTCAGCCCCCACCTGGTAATAGCGAACCTTTTCGTCTGGAAACGGAACATGGCTGCTGACGTGGATTCGGCTCCATTCGTAGCAAAAACAAATTACATAGGCGAGCATAGGGACGAGCGGCAGGGGCGAGCTTTTGACGCTACTCCGCTCGTTTGACGCGCGAAGGCCGCATATTACACTGCACCTGTCAGCCCCCACCTGGTAATAGCGGACCTTTTCGTCTGGAAACGCAACGTGGCTGCTGACGTGGATTTGGCCTCATTTCGTAGCAAAAAACATATCACATAGGCGAGCATAGCAGGAGCAGCAGGGACGAGCTTTTGACGTTACACCGCTCATTTGAGGCGCAAAGGTCGCTAGTTACACTGCACCGGTCAGCCCCGACCTGGTGACAGTGAACAGTTTCGTAAGGAAACGAAACGTGGCTGCTGACGTGGATTTGGCCCCATTCGTAGCAAAAACGAATCACATAGGCGAGCAAAGCAGGAGCAGCAGGGGCGAACGTTTGACGCTACTCCGCTTGTTTGTGGCGCGAAGGCCGAATACTACACTGCACCTGTCCGTCCCGACCTGGTGATAATAGACCTTTTCGTCTGGAAACGGAACATGGCTGCTGACGTGGATTCGGCTCCATTCGTAGCAAAAACAAATTACATAGGCGAGCATAGGGACGAGCGGCAGGGGCGAGCTTTTGACGCTACTCCGCATGTTTGACGCGCGAAGGCCGCATATTACACTGCACCTGTCAGCCCCCACCTGATAATTGCGGACCTTTTCGTCTGGAGACGCAACGTGGCTGCTGACGTGGATTTGGCCCCATTCGTAGCAAAAACAAATCACATAGGCGAGCATACCAGGAGCAGCAGGGGCGAGCTTTTGACGCTACTCCGCTTGTTTGTGGCGCGAAGGCCGAATACTACACTGCACCTGTCCGTCCCGACCTGGTGATAATAGACCTTTTCGTCTGGAAACGGAACATGGCTGCTGACGTGGATTCGGCTCCATTCGTAGCAAAAACAAATTACATAGGCGAGCATAGGGACGAGCGGCAGGGGCGACATTTTGACGCTACTCCGCTTGTTTGACGCGCGAAGGCCGCATATTACACTGCACCTGTCAGCCCCCACCTGGTAATAGCGGACCTTTTCGTCTGGAAACGCAACGTGGCTGCTGACGTGGATTTGGCCCCATTCGTAGCAAAAACAAATCACATAGGCGAGCATAGCAGGAGCAGCAGGGGCGAGCTTTTGACGTTACACCGCTCATTTGAGGCGCAAAGGTCGCTAGTTACACTGCACCGGTCAGCCCCGACCTGGTGACAGTGAACAGTTTCGTCTGGACACGGAACATGGCTACTGACGTGGATTCGGCCCCATTCGTAGCAAAAACGAATTACATAGGCGAGCATAGGCACGAGCGTCAAGGGCGAGCTTTTGACGCTACTCCGCTTGTTTGAGGCGCAAAGGTCGCTAGTTACACTGCACCGGTCAGCCCCGACCTGGTGACAGTGAACAGTTTCGTCTGGAAACGAAACATGGCTGCTGACGTGGATTCGGCCCCATTCGTAGCAAAACGAATTACATAGGCGAGCAAAGCAGGAGCAGCAGGGGCGAGCTTTTGACGCTACTCCGCTTGTTTGTGGCGCGAAGGCCGAATACTACACTGCACCTGTCCGTCCCGACCTGGTGATAATAGACCTTTTCGTCTGGAAACGGAACATGGCTGCTGACGTGAATTCGGCCCCATTCGTAGCAAAAACCAATTCCATAGGCGAGCATAGCAGGAGCAGCAGGGGCGAGCTTTTGACGCTACTCCGCTCGTTTGACGCGCGAAGGCCGCATATTACACTGCACCTGTCAGCCCCCACCTGATAATTGCGGACCTTTTCGTCCGAAAACGCAACCCGGCGGCTGACGTGCATTCGGCCCCATTCGTAGCAAAAACGAATCACATAGGTGAGCATAGGCACGAGAGGCAGGGACGAGCTTTTGACGCTACTCCGCATGTTTGTGGCGCGAAGGCCGAATATATCACTGCGCCTGTCGGCCTTGTCCTGGTGACAGTGAACAGTTTCGTCTGGAAACTAAACATGGCTGCTGACGTGGATTCGGCCCCATTCGTAGCAAAAACGAATTACATAGGCGAGCATACCAGGAGCAGCAGGGGCGAGCTTTTGACGCTACGCCGCTTGTTTGTGGCGCGAAGGCCGAATACTACACTGCGCCTTTCCGTCCCGACCTGGTGATAGCGGACCTTTACGTCTGGACACGGAACATGGCTACTGACGCAGATTCGGCCCCGTTCGTAGCCAAAACCAATTACATAGGCGAGCATAGGCACGAGCGGCATGGGGCAAGCTTTTGACGCTACTCCGCTTGTTTGAGGCGCGAAGGCCGAATACTACACTGCACCTGTCCGTCCCGACCTGGTGATAATGGACCTTTTCGTCTGGGCACGGAACATGGCTGCTGACGTGGATTCGGCTCCATTCGTAGCAAAAACAAATTACATAGGCGAGCATAGGAGGAGCAGCAGGGGCGAGCTTTTGACGCTACTCCGCTTGTTTGACGCGCGAAGGCCGCATATTACACTGCACCTGTCAGCCCCCACCTGGTAATAGCGGACCTTTTCGTCTGGAAACGCAACGTGGCTGCTGACGTGGATTTGGCCCCATTCGTAGCAAAAACCAATCACATAGGCGAGCATAGCAGGAGCAGCAGGGACGAGCTTTTGACGCTACTCCGCTCATTTGAGGCGCAAAGGTCGCTAGTTACACTGCACCGGTCAGCCCCGACCTGGTGATAGCGTACATTTACGTCTGGACACGGAACATGGCTACTGACGCAGATTCGGCCACGTTCGTAGCAAAAACCAATTACATAGGCGAGCATAGGCACGAGCGGCATGGGGCGAGCTTTTGACCCTACTCCGCTTGTTTGAGGGGCGAAGGCCGCTAGTTACACTGCACCTGTCAGTCCCGACCTGGTTATAGCGGACATTTGCGTCTGGAAGCGCAACGTGGCTGCTGACGTGGATCGGCCCCATTCGTAGCAAAAACGAATCACATAGGCGAGCATAGCAGGAGCAGCAGGGACGTGCTTTTGACGCTACTCCGCTTGTTTGAGGCGCGAAGGCCGCATATTACACTGCACCTGTCAGTCCCGATCTTGTGATAGCGGACATTTTCGTCTGGAAACGCAACGTGGCTGCTGACGTGGATTTGGCCCCATTCGTAGCAAAAACCAATTACATAGGTGAGCATAGCAGGAGCAGCAGGGGCGAGCTTTTGACGCTACACCGCTCATTTGAGGCGCAAAGGTCGCTAGTTACACTGCGCCTTTCCGTCCCGACCTGGTGATAGCGTACCTTTACGTCTGGACACGGAACATGGCTACTGACGCAGATTCGGCCCCGTTCGTAGCAAAAACCAATTACATAGGCGAGCATAGGCACGAGCGGCATGGGGCGAGCTTTTGACGCTACTCCGCTTGTTTGAGGCGCGAAGGCCGCATACTACACAGCACCTGTCAGTCCCGACCTGGTAATAGCGTACATTTTCGTCTGGACACGCAACGTGGCTGCTGACGTGAATTCGGCCCCATTCGTAGCAAAAACCAATTCCATAGGCGAGCATAGCAGGAGCAGCAGGGGCGAGCTTTTGACGCTACTCCGCTCGTTTGACGCGCGAAGGCCGCATATTACACTGCACCTGTCAGCCCCCACCTGATAATTGCGGACCTTTTCGTCCGAAAACGCAACCCGGCGGCTGACGTGCATTCGGCCCCATTCGTAGCAAAAACGAATCACATAGGTGAGCATAGGCACGAGAGGCAGGGACGAGCTTTTGACGCTACTCCGCATGTTTGTGGCGCGAAGGCCGAATATATCACTGCGCCTGTCGGCCTTGTCCTGGTGACAGTGAACAGTTTCGTCTGGAAACTAAACATGGCTGCTGACGTGGATTCGGCCCCATTCGTAGCAAAAACAAATTACATAGGCGAGCATACCAGGAGCAGCAGGGGCGAGCTTTTGACGCTACGCCGCTTGTTTGTGGCGCGAAGGCCGAATACTACACTGCGCCTGTCGGCCTTGTCCTGGTGACAGTGAACAGTTTCGTCTGGAAACTAAACATGGCTACTGACGCAGATTCGGCCCCATTCGTAGCAAAAACGAATTACATAGGCGAGCATACCCGGAGCAGCAGGGGCGAGCTTTTGACGCTACTCCGCTTGTTTGTGGCGCGAAGGCCGAATACTACACTGCACCTGTCCGTCCCGACCTGGTGATAACGGACCTTTACGTCTGGACACGGAACATGGCTGCTGACGTGGATTCGGCCCCGTTCGTAGCAAAAACAAATTACATAGGCGAGCATAGGGACGAGCGGCAGGGGCGAGCTTTTGACGCTACTCCGCTTGTTTGAGGCGCGAAGGCCGCATACTACACTGCACCTGTCCGTCCCGACCTGGTGATAATGGACCTTTTCGTCTGGAAACGGAACATGGCTACTTACGCAGATTCGGCCCCGTTCGTAGCAAAAACAAATTACATAGGCGAGCATAGGGACGAGCGGCAGGGGCGAGCTTTTGACGCTACTCCGCTCGTTTGACGCGCGAAGGCCGCATATTACACTGCACCTGTCAGCCCCCACCTGATAATTGCGGACCTTTTCGTCCGAAAACGCAACCGGGCGGCTGACGTGCATTCGGCCCCATTCGTAGCAAAAACGAATCACATAGGTGAGCATAGGCACGAGAGGCAGGGACGAGCTTTTGACGCTACTCCGCATGTTTGTGGCGCGAAGGCCGAATATATCACTGCGCCTGTCGGCCTTGTCCTGGTGACAGTGAACAGTTTCGTCTGGAAACTAAACATGGCTGCTGACGTGGATTCGTCCCCATTCGAAGCAAAAACGAATTACATAGGCGAGCATACCAGGAGCAGCAGGGGGCAGCTTTTGACGCTACGCCGCTTGTTTGTGGCGCGAAGGCCGAATACTACACTGCGCCTTTCCGTCCCGACCTGGTGATAATGGACCTTTTCGTCTGGAAACGGAACATGGCTGCTGACGTGGATTCGGCTCCATTCGTAGCAAAAACAAATTACATAGGCGAGCATAGGGACGAGCGGCAGGGGCGACATTTTGACGCTACTCCGCCCGTTTGACGCGCGAAGGCCGCATATTACACTGCACCTGTCAGCCCCCACCTGATAATTGCGGACCTTTTCGTCTGGAAACGCAACGTGGCTGCTGACGTGGATTTGGCCCCATTCGTAGCAAAAACAAATCACATAGGCGAGCATAGCAGGAGCCGCAGGGGCGAGCTTTTGACGCTACACCGCTCATTTGAGGCGCAAAGGTCGCTAGTTACACTGCACCGGTCAGCCCCGACCTGGTGATAGCGGACCTTTACGTCTGGACACGGAACATGGCTACTGACGCAGATTCGGCCCCGTTCGTAGCAAAAACCAATTACATAGGCGAGCATAGGCACGAGCGGTATGGGGCGAGCTTTTGACGCTACTCCGCTTGTTTGAGGCGCGAAGGCCGCATATTACACTGCACCTGTCAGTCCCGACCTTGTGATAGCGGACATTTTCGTCTGGAAACGCAACGTGGCTGCTGACGTGGATTTGGCCCCATTCGTAGCAAAAACCAATTACATAGGCGAGCATAGCAGGAGCAGCAGGGGCGAGCTTTTGACGCTACACCGCACATTTGAGGCGCAAAGGTCGCTAGTTACACTGCACCGGTCAGCCCCGACCTGGTGATAGCGGACCTTTACGTCTGGACACGGAACATGGCTACTGACGCAGATTCGGCCCCGTTCGTAGCAAAAACCAATTACATAGGCAAGCATAGGCACGAGCGGTATGGGGCGAGCTTTTGACGCTACTCCGCTTGTTTGAGGCGCGAAGGCCGCATATTACACAGCACCTGTCAGTCCCGACCTGGTAATAGCGTACATTTTCGGTCGGAACACGCAACGGTGGCTGCCGACGTGATTTCGGCCCCCATTTGTAGCAAAAACCAATTCTATAGGCGAGCATAGGGACGAGCGGCAGGGGCGAGCTTTTTGACGCTACTCCGCTCGTTTGACGCGCGAGAGGCCGCATATTACACGGCACCCTGTCAGCCCCCACCTGATCATTGCGGACCTTTTCGTCTGGACACGCAACGTGGCTGCTGACGTGGATTTGGCCCCATTCGTAGCAAAAACAAATCACATAGGCGAGCATAGCAGGAGCAGCAGGGGCGAGCTTTTGACGCTACACCGCTCATTTGAGGCGCAAAGGTCGACAGTTACACTGCACCGGTCAGCCCCGACCTGGTGACAGTGAACAGTTTCGTAAGGAAACGAAACGTGGCTGCTGACGTGGATTTGGCCCCATTCGTAGCAAAAACGAATTACATAGGCGAGCAAAGCAGGAGCAGCAGGGGCGAGCTTTTGACGCTACTCCGCTTGTTTGTGGCGCGAAGGCCGAATACTACACTGCACCTTTCCGTCCCGACCTGGTGATAATAGACCTTTTCGTCTGGAAACGGAACATGGCTGCTGACGTGGATTCGGCTCCATTCGTAGCAAAAACAATTTACATAGGCGAGCATAGGGACGAGCGGCAGGGGCGAGCTTTTGACGCTACTCCGCTCGTTTGACGCGCGAAGGCCGCATATTACACTGCACCTGTCAGCCCCCACCTGATAATTGCGGACCTTTTCGTCTGGAAACGCAACGTGGCTGCTGACGTGGATTTGGCCCCATTCGTAGCAAAAACAAATCACATAGGCGAGCATAGCAGGAGCAGCAGGGGCGAGCTTTTGACGCTACACCGCTCATTTGAGGCGCAAAGGTCGCTAGTTACACTGCACCGGTCAGCCCCGACCTGCTGATAGCGGACCTTTACGTCTGGACACGGAACATGGCTACTGACGCAGATTCGGCCCCGTTCGTAGCAAAAACCAATTACATAGGCGAGCATAGGCACGAGCGGCATGGGGCGAGCTTTTGACGCTACTCCGCTTGTTTGAGGGGCGAAGGCCGCATATTACACAGGTGCTGTGTAATATGCGGCCCAGTCCCGACCTTGTGATAGCGTACATTTTCGTCTGGAACGCAACGTGACTGCTGAGGTGGATCTGGCCCCATTCGTAGCAAAAACCCATTTTCATAGGCGAGCTGAGGCACGAGCGGCAGGGGCGAGCTTTTGACGCTACTCCGCTTGTTCGAGGCGCGAAGGCCGCATATTACACTGCACCTGTCAGCCCCGACCTGGTGTGCAGCAGGGCTGCCGTAGCTTTAGCGTAAGAGGAAAACGTTCGACTCAGAGAGTCACTAATACTAAGTTCCTTATCCAAAGGACACTTACCGCCCAAGACCAGGGCTCAAAGTTAACACCTTAACTTTTATGATTCAAAACCAGAAGTGTTTCATTTACTATTGTTGCGGCCAAGCCGCCTAGGGGTAAATGTATTTGTTTAACTATCTAGCATAGTTAAACCTAATCAAATGCATAACGTGTGGCTTTCGGCCAACGTACTGAGAGATATTGTTAACTCTCCAGCTTATGTACTGAGAGTTTGTTAACTCTTCGGGTACTTCGTACCCCTGTGTGTTCCACACTATGTAACCCCGTTACACTCTCCCCCACTAAGATGATAACATTCCGTTTTCGAAACCTTCCTCAGCGAGGTCACGTCTTGCCAAGACAGCGGAGGTTACTACACCTCACCCCAGCTTTGTACAGCTCCGTGAGCTCACAAACGCCTATGCATCGTTGATGCCCAACTTCTCATCGTCGGCCCACGGCCCAATTTTTCAAGCGCAGCGCGCATCTTGCTCTCAAGCGGTCTCAGACCTACGCTCGCGCTCCGCGCCTACTCCAAGCGTTGCAAACCACTTAGAGCAATGCTCTTGACTCATTCGAGTCGTCAACAACAGCTCAGCGGTTGAACACTCGCTTCACAAGCGATAGGTCGGTGGTTCGATCCCACAAGGGCACAGCCCTCTAGTTTCCAAG